>NC_057795.1:613840354-613852259 GCF_018294505.1 Triticum aestivum | reverse complement strand
CAAGCCAGCTTTGACTCTTGGCTAGGCTATCCTACGATACTCCAGCTTGAAATAGTTTTGCGCACACGAGTCCACTATTCACCACTTCAATACACTACCGAGGATCCACATCCGTCTTCCTACGGAAGAGCCATCCTCGGCACTCACACTTATCTTGAGGCTTTTAGTAGTTTCCATTTACTTGTCTATGAACTGTATAGGCAACCAAGTAGTCCTTTACCGCGGACGCGGCTATTCGAATAGATCATGTTAACCCTGCAGGGGTGTACTTCTTCATACACGCTCTCACCACTTATCGTTGCTTACACGACATGTACTCGGCAACCTTCAAGCGGAAGCCCAACGTGGGTGTCGGCCACGACCTACCTAATCACCTAAGCCTCCAGTCCAGGTTTATCGCCTATTCAGGTTCCATCCGCAGGGAGTCCGGCCGAGGTTTCCCATACGGCCCCGAACGATGTGAACAGGGTTCCCGAGATACCTAACGGGTATTCGGTACACCGTGCCACGTACCTACCGCATCACAGCCCACCCCTACGGTCAGCGCTGTCCACGGCCTCCAGTAGGCTACAAACACCAGAAACTACTTGCAACTCCTGGACGGAGAACTAGGGTGAATAAGAAGTCGAGAGGGTCCATTGGTTTCGGGCCCAATGCATGGTAGTAGCTGATTCTTAAATCACACATACAGATCTCAATGCTTAAGGTCGGCTTCAATGAAACAACCCACCATGTACTCCTACATGGCCTCTCATCGATACCTTTACCAATTCGTGTTCACCACACCACTCTCATTACCGACATAATCATTTCACTCTAGCCCATCACCCAGATGAACCAGACCTGACACGACTCTAAGCATAGCAGGCTTAGCAAGGTAGGAACAACACATACATATGGCTCAATCAACTCCTACACATGCTAGTGGGTTTCATCTAGTTACTGTGGCAATGACAGGTCATGCAGAGGAAATGGGTTCAACTACCGTAACACACAGCAGTTTGAATCGCGTTGTCTTAATGCAGTAAAAGAGAGCAGGAGCGAGAACATGGGATTGTATCGATATGATCAGATGGTTGGTTGCTTGCCTGATGGTTCGTTGCACGGATACGGTTCTTCGTTAGGGTAATCACGGTACTCCTCGGGGACAGATCCTGTCGCAAAGGACATCGATACACAAACATCACCAAACAATATGCAACAATATGATGCATGCATGAAACATGGCAATATGAGTGTGTTGGGCTAATGCAACTAAAACCAGAAGGGTTTGAACAAATTTGAATCAAGGATTCAAATTTCAAATTCAAATATGGCCTTTTAAAGTGCCTTTTCTTGTTCTGATTAAAACATCAACTTAACTTGTTTGATCATGCATGGAAATGGTACAGATGGATAGATTGGATTTTTCTGATCATTTTTCATATATAATTTGTCCAATTTGGAGTTACAGAATAAAAGTTATGAATTTTTGAAGTTTAATTAATATTCTGGAATTTCCTGATTTAATTCAACGCTGTCAGGACCCCGACTCGATGTCACATCGATCTAGCCGGTAACACTTCATATCACTTTGCGGCCTCACGCACGGTATTCCCACGGGTGTCGCCTTACCTTTGCCCGGGACCGTTTGCGCCTTTTGGCTCACGTATATGATAGTGTCGCTAGCATCCATATGATAAAGAGCCCAGGCTGACATGACTAGTTGTAAACCCAAAGTGGCACAGACTTACAGGGACAGGCATCCATGACCCAGCTTCGAACGTGTCGGTCATCAGCAAGTGGGTCCGGGCTGTAGCACTGGGCTAGCAGGACTCCGGTAAACCGGGCTGTAGCGGGCTAACAGGACTCCGGTACTCAAAGCGTGACATTTCCCCGAAGGGACAGACACAGGAACGAAGAAGGACACATGCCGGCCAGCCTAAGTGTTCCAGAGCAGTAGCAAGCTACCATGGCTCAGCGGTAACACTAGGAGACATTTCCCGGTAAGAGAGGCTACTAAAGATAAACAACTAGATAGTCAGATCCCACACATACCAAGCATTTCAATCATACACACAATATGCTCGATATGTGCAAATACAACGCAGCATCACAACATGACTCTATGACACAAGTACTTTATTTAAGGCTCAGGGAGCCATACATACCATACACAAAGGTACGGGTCTCGCGACCCAACATACAAGTCATACAGTCATACAAGCCAACAGCGGAAGTAACTTGTCTGAGTACAGACAACTAGTAAAATAAAAGAGGCTTGGAAAGCCTAGCTATACTACGTGGTCCTCCACAAGTTCAGGGTCACCACCTGGGTCTTTAGCCTACTCGTTGATGTCAACGTCTACATAGAACCCATCAGAAGGGGTTGCAGCGTCTTCTGTAAAAATGTAGATTATAGCAACATGAGTACAAAGGTACTCAGCAAGACTTACATCAGATCCTACATACATGCATAGTATCAAGAAGGGTTGGTGGAGTTATTGCAGCAAGCCAGCTTTGACTCTTGGCTAGGCTATCCTACGATACTCCAGCTTGAAATAGTTTTGCGCACACGAGTCCACTATTCACCACTTCAATACACTACCGAGGATCCACATCCGTCTTCCTACGGAAGAGCCATCCTCGGCACTCACACTTATCTTGAGGCTTTTAGTAGTTTCCATTTACTTGTCTATGAACTGTATAGGCAACCAAGTAGTCCTTTACCGCGGACGCGGCTATTCGAATAGATCATGTTAACCCTGCAGGGGTGTACTTCTTCATACACGCTCTCACCACTTATCGTTGCTTACACGACATGTACTCGGCAACCTTCAAGCGGAAGCCCAACGTGGGTGTCGGCCACGACCTACCTAATCACCTAAGCCTCCAGTCCAGGTTTATCGCCTATTCAGGTTCCATCCGCAGGGAGTCCGGCCGAGGTTTCCCATACGGCCCCGAACGATGTGAACAGGGTTCCCGAGATACCTAACGGGTATTCGGTACACCGTGCCACGTACCTACCGCATCACAGCCCACCCCTACGGTCAGCGCTGTCCACGGCCTCCAGTAGGCTACAAACACCAGAAACTACTTGCAACTCCTGGACGGAGAACTAGGGTGAATAAGAAGCCGAGAGGGTCCATTGGTTTCGGGCCCAATGCATGGTAGTAGCTGGTTCTTAAATCACACATACAGATCTCAGTGCTTAAGGTCGGCTTCAATGAAACAACCCACCATGTACTCCTACATGGCCTCTCATCGATATCTTTACCAAATCGTGTTCACCACACCACTCTCATTACCGACATAATCATTTCACTCTAGCCCATCACCCAGATGAACCAGACCTGACACGACTCTAAGCATAGCAGGCATAGCAAGGTAGGAACAACACATACATATGGCTCAATCAACTCCTACACATGCTAGTGGGTTTCATCTAGTTACTGTGGCAATGACAGGTCATGCAGAGGAAATGGGTTCAACTACCGTAGCACACAGCAGTTTGAATCGCGTTGTCTTAATGCAGTAAAAGAGAGCAGGAGCGAGAACATGGGATTGTATCGATATGATCAAATTGTTGGTTGCTTGCCTGATGGTTCGATGCACGGGTACGTTTCTTCGTTAGGGTAATCACGGTACTCCTCGGGAACAGATCCTGTCGCAAAGGACATCGATACACAAGCATCACCAAACAATGTGCAACAATATGATGCATGCATGAAACATGGCAATATGAGTGTGTTGGGCTAATGCAGCTAAAGCCAGAGGGGTTTGAACAAATTTGAATCAAAGATTCAAATTCCAAATTCAAATATGGCCTTTTAAAGTGCCTTTTCTTGTTCTGCTTAAAACATCAATTTAACTTGTTTGATCATGCATGAAAATAGTACAGATGGGTAGATTGGATTTTTCTGATCATTTTTCATATATAATTTGTCCAATTTGGAGTTACAGAATAAAAGTTATGAATTTTTGAAGTTTAATTAATATTCTGGAATTTCCTGATTTAATTTAAATCCAGAAATTCAATTACTGCGTCAGCCTGACGTCAGTGTGACGTCAGCAGGTCAACGGAACAGGTCTGGGTCAAACCTGACAGTGGGTCCCGCATGTCAGGGTGATTATTTTAATTAAAACTTAATTAAAACTAATCCTGTTTAATTAACAGGGCTGGGCCCCACCTATCATTGACTCAGGGGAGTCAACCAGGGCCCACCCATGGTCAAAGTCAGTGTCGGCTGCCGGCGTTTAGTCGCCGGCGAGCCCGACGCGGCGGCGGAAGTGATTTTGGTCGTTTCGGCCACCAAATGGACCGCGGAGGCCACCGGAGTGGAGCTGAGGGCAACCCGCAGCTCTTGGCGGAGCCCGTTGGGGTCGGGGTGGCCGGAGTCGACGGCGGCGAGCTCGGCTGCGGCCGCCGGGGTTCGGTCGTGCACGGGAACGGTGCTGGAGCTCGAAGTCGAGCAAAGCGAGGCGCTAGGGATGCTCTACGGGGTCTTGCGAACTCGTTGGACTCGCCGGGGTGACCAAATGGTCACCGGAGCTGCGTCGACGGCGAGCTCGGCGACGGCGGAGGTTCGGCCGTGGTGGGGAGGAGGCTACGGTGAGGGAACGAGGGGGAGAAGAGGGGGAAACGGTGGCGTAGCTCACCGCGGTTGCAGTGGCGTCGAAGCGGGCTCGGGGACGCGCTGGAGACGGCGAATTCGACGGCGACGGTGGTCGGAGCCCGAAGAGGGGAACAACGACGTGGCGGCGATGCAGGGCTTCCGGGGAGCTGTAGAGCGGTGGGGAGGAAGAGGGAGTCGAGGCGGAGCTCCTGAGCTAGTCGGGGGAGCGAGGGGTGGTCGGAGTCGGTGGCTAAGGCGAACGGCGGCGACGGTGGTGTTCAGCCGGGAGAGAGAGAGAGCGAGGGAGAGCCGGGGGTAGAGCGAGAGAGAGCAGGGAGGAGGCGTGGCGTCGTCCAGGGACACCGAGGCGAGGAGGGGAGGGCAGGCAGGCAGGGAGAGAGGTGGCGTGGCGCGGTGGCCGTGCGCGCGCGCCGGCCACACGCCTGGCCGACTGGCGCCAGGAGGACGACGGCGGTGGTGGGCTGGGCTGGCTAGCTGGGCCGGCCAGCTGGCTGGGCCGCACAGGTAAGTTTTCCCCCTTTTTTTTTCTATTTCTGTTTTTATTTAATATATCTGCAACTTTGTTGAATTAAATAAAATACCTAGGCAACTCCAAAAATCACCAAACTACTCCTGGTCCATAGTTGGATTATTTCCAACATGAAACATTTTAGTTTGGAGATATTTGAGCATTTAAATGTTTTATATTATTTTAAATGCCCAAATTCAAATATTTATGATTTAAACCAAAAACCTTAGGATGGCCTAGGAAAATGTGCACCACTTTTGGCAGAGGTTCTGAACCAAGGCAAAAATGATGGGCATTTTAGAAGGGCATTTCAGGTTCATTGAAAAATTATTTTAGTAACCCTAGTTGGTTTCAGAGGGGACTGGGGGTTCTGTCATCCCCATTTCAAGTTTCTGATGAAAGAGTAAACATGATGCAACACTCTAATGCATGACTAGCTAGGGTGTGACATGGGCATCCAAGTTGGGTATAATAAAAACTATCATAGAAAGTGAATTGGATGCTATGATCAATTTGATGCTTGATAATTGTTTTGAGATATAGAGGTGGTGATATTAGAGTCATGCTAGTTGGGTGATTATGAATTTAAAGAATACTTGTGTTGAAGTTTGTGATTCCCGTAGCATGCACGTATGGTGAACCGCTTTGTGATGAAGTTGGAGCACAATTTTATTTATTGATTGTCTTCCTTATGAGTGGCGGTCGGGGATGAGAGATGGTCTTTTCCTACCAATCTATCCCGCTAGGAGCATGCACGTAGTACTTTGTTTTCAATGGCTTGTAGATTTTTGCAATAAGTATATGAGTTCTTTATGACTAATGTTGAGTCCATGGATTATACGCACTCTCACCTTCCACCATTGCTAGCCTCTCTTGTGTCGCGTAACTTTCGCCGGTACCATACACCCACCATATACCTTCCTCAAAACAGCCACCATATCTACCTATTATGGCATTTCCGTAGCCATTCCGAGATATATTGCCATGCAACTTTCCACCGTTCCGTTTATATGACACGCATCATCATTGTCATATTGCTTTTGCATGATCATGTAGTTGACATCGTATTTGTGGCAAGGCCACCTTCATAATTTTCATACATGTCACTCTTGATTCATTCCATATCCCGGTACACCGCCGGAGGCATTCATATAGAGTCATATCTTGTTCTAAGTATCGAGTTGTAATCTTGAGTTGTAAGTAAATAAAAGTGTGATGATCTTCATTATTAGAGCATTGTCCCAAGTGAGGAAAGGATGATGGAGACTATGATTCTTCGGAGTTTTAAAAAAAAGAGGTCAAAGAGCCCACCAAATAAAAAAAAGAAAGGCCAAAAAAAATAAAGGCCAAATAAAAAAAGAGAGAAAAAGAGAGAAGGGACAATGCTACTATCCTTGTTACCACACTTGTGCTTCAAAGTAGCACCATGATCTTCATGATAGAGAGTCTCCTATGTTGACACTTTCATATAGTAGTGGGAATTTTTCATTATAGAACTTGGTTTGTATATTGCAATGATGGGCTTCCACAAATTCCCTAGGTCTTCGTGAGCAAGAAAGTTGGATGCACACCCACTTAGTTTCTTTTGTTGAGCTTTCATACATTTATAGCTCTAGTGCATCCGTTGGATGGCAATCCCTACTCACTCACATTGATATCTATTAATGGGCATCTCCATAGCCCGTTTATACGCCTAGTTGATGTGAGACTATCTTCTCCTTTTTTGTCTTCTCCACAACCACCATTCTATTCCACATATAGTGCTATGTCCATGGCTCACACTCATATATTGCGTGAAAGTTGAAAAAGTTTGAGATCACTAAAGTATGAAACAATTGCTTGGCGTGTCATTGGGGTTGTGCATGATTAAATACTTTGTGTGATGAAGATAGAGCAACAACCAGACTATATGATTTTGTAGGGATAACTTTCTTTAGCCATATTATTTTGAGAAGACATGATTGCTTTGTTAGTATGCTTGAAGTATTACTATTTCTTATGTCAATATGAACTTTTATTTTGAATCATTTGGAGCTGAACATTCATGCCACAATAAAGAAAATTACATTGAGAATTATGCTAGGTAGCATTCCACATCAAAAATTCTGTTTTTATCATTTACCTACTCGAGGACGAGCAGGAATTAAGCTTGGGGATGCTTGATATGTCTCCAATGTATCTATAATTTTTTATTGTTCCATGCTATTGTATTAGCCATTTTGGATGTTTACGGGCTTTACTTTACACTTTTATATCATTTTTGGGACTAACCTACTAACCAGAGGCCCAGCCCGAATTACCGTTTCTTGCCTATTTTAGTGTTTCGAAGGAAAGGAATATCAAACGGAGTCCAAACGGAATGAAACCTTTAGGAGCAATCTTTTTGGAACAAACATGATCCAGGGGACTTGGAGTGGACGTCAAGCAACAGAGGAGGCGGCCACGAGGGCGCCCGGCGCGCCCCCTAGGGGTGGGCGCACCCCCCACCCTCGTGGGTCCCTCGAGCGTCCACCGGCCCGCTTCTTCCTCCTATATATACACCCGTACCCTGAAACCTTTAGAAGCAACCACGAAAACCTAATTCTACCACCGCAACCTTCTATATATGCGAGATCCCATCTTGGAGCCTTCGCCAGCGCTCCGTCGGAGGGGGAATCGACCATGGAGGGCCTCTACATCATCTCCAAGGCCTCTCTGATGAGTTGTGAGTAGTTTACCACAGACCTTCGAGTCCATAGTTATTAGCTAGATGGCTTCTTCTCTCTCTTTGAATCTCAATACAAAGTTCTCCTCGATCTTCTTGGAGATCTATTTGATGTAACTCTTTTTGCGGTGTGTTTGTCATGATCCGATGAATTGTGGGTTTATGATCAAGTTTATCTATGAGAAATATTTGAATCTCCTCTGAATTCTTTTATGTGTGATTAAGTTATCTTTGCAAGTCTCTTCGAATTATCAGTTTAGTTTGGCCTACTAGATTGATCTTTCTTGCAATGGGAGAAGTGCTTAGCTTTGGGTTCAATCTTGCGGTGTCCTTTCCCAGTGATAACAGGGGCAGCAAGGCACGTATTGTATTGTTGCCATTGAGGATAAAAAGATGGGGTTTATATCATATTGCATGAGTTTATCCCTCTACATCATGTCATCTTTCTTAATGCATTACTCTGTTCTTATGAACTTAATACTCTAGATGCAGGCAGGAGTCGGTCGATGTGTGGAGTAATAGTAGTAGATGCAGGCAGGAGTCGGTCTACTTGTCACGGACGTGATGCCTATATGCATGATCATGCCTAGATAATCTCATAATTATTCGCTTTTCTATCAATTGCTCGACAGTAATTTGTTCACCCACCGCAATACTTATGCTATCTTGAGAGAAGCCACTAGTGAAACCTATGGCCCCGGGGTCTATCTTTTATCATATAAGTTTTCAATCTACTTTTATTTGCATCTTTTACTTTTCCAATCTATATCATAAAAATACCAAAACTATTTATCTTACCTTATTATCTCTATCAGATCTCACTTTCGCAAGTGGCCATGAAGGGATTGGCAACCCCTTTATTGCGTTGGTTGCGAGGTTCTTGTTTGTTTGTGTAGGTGCATGTGACTTTTGAGGAGCGTCCTACTAGATTGATACCTTGGTTCTCAAAAACTGATGGAAATACTTACGCTACTTTGCTGCATCACCCTTTCCTCTTCAAGAAAAACCAACGCAAGCTCTAGCAGACGGTGATGGGTTGGATGAGATTTACCATGTAATCAAGTTAGTTTTGTTAGGGTTTGATCCCCAGTATCCACTATGTTCTGAGATTGATGTTGCTATGACTTTGCTATGCTTAGTGCTTGTCACTAGGGCCCGAGTGCCATGATTTCAGATCTGAACCTATTATGTTTTCATGAATATATGTGAGTTTCTTATCCTATCTTGCAAGTCTATAGTCACCTATTATGTGTTATGATCCGACAACCCTGAAGTGACAATAATTGGTATACTTCTCGGTGATGACCGTAGTTTGAGGCGTTCATGTATCACTATGTGTTAATGCTTTGGTCCAGTACTCTATTAAAAGGAGGCCTTAATATCCCTTAGTTTCCATTAGGACCCCGCTGCCATGGGAGGGTAGGACCAAAGATGTCATGCAAGTTCTTTTCCATAAGCACGTATGACTATATTCGGAATACATGCCTACATTATATTGATGAACTGGAGCTAGTTCTGTGTCACCCTATGTTATAACTGTTACATGATGAACCACATCCAACATAATTATCCATCACTGATCCAATGCCTACGAGCTTTTCACATATTGTGCTTTACTTATTTACTTTACCGTTGCTACTGTTACAACTACTACAAAACTGCTACCATTACTTTTGCTACCGTTACCGTTACTTCCATACTACTTTGCTACTAAATACTTTGCTGCAGATGCTAAGTTATCCATGTGTGGTTGAATTGGCAACTCAACTGCTAATACTTGAGAATATTCTTTGGCTCCCCTTGTGTCGAATCAATAAATTTGGGTTGAATACTCTACCCTCGAAAACTGTTGCAATCCCCTATACTTGTGGGTTATCAACGGCGTACTTCCAGCACCGGCAGGCGCAGCGGATCGCCTCCACCAACGGGGCACCGGTGGTCAGGGGCAGCAAGAACAGCGAGGGGCGCCGCCTGTGGTGGGGCACCCACGGCCGCTCGCTTCACGCCGTCCTCCAGCACCTCGAGGGCGGCAATGACCCGCCCATGACCTACCCTCCCGCACTGGCCCGGATCGGCGGCCAGTGGATGCTGAGGAGGACGGCGTCCTCTTCTTCCTTCTCCTCCCATTCCTCCTCGTCGAGGTCGCCGGCGCTGCTTAGCGTCAAGGCTGAGCCCGGTGAACATGCAGCACCGACATCGTCATCAACGATGGCGGACGCGCCTCCTCCTTGGCCCCTCCCTGCTTCGTCATGCCGTAGACAGAGCCCGGGCTCGCCGCGGTGAAGAAGGAACCGGGGCTCGCCGCGGTCAAGATGGAGCCGGGCCTCTCCGAGGAGGCGGCCTTGAAATGGGAGTGCGAGGACTGGGCGCAGACAGAGCTAGAGCGCCAGTGCCGCACCCTAGAGCAGTAGTCCGCTCGGCGCCATGGCCGCGACGAGGAAGGAGTCATCGTCCTCGACGACGATGACGATGACGACGCGCCGCCACCGGTCTGCTAGGGCGACGGTGGGTAGGGGTCCAGCAGGGGTGACAGCGGCCGCGTCAAGGAGGAGAAGGATGACGGCGATGGTGGCGACGGCAAGGGCGATGGCGGCGACGGCGACGAGGACTTCGCCGCGCTCAGCGCGTTCTTCCTGTAGCTAGGCTTTTTTTTAAGTTTGCTATGTAAAAAACTGTTAAGCGCCGAACTTTATTTTTAAGTTTGCTATATTTCGCCGAAGTTTATGCCCGTTTGCCGAATTATAGACGAATGTATGTTAAAAAAAGATTTTAAAAAATCTCCTGGGTCGACCCTGGGCCGGCGGCTGGGAACCCGATCGGCCCCAAGCCAATTTTTTCACCTGGTCGCCCCCAGGCGGCGAATTTTTAAGCCCCCTGGGGGGCCAACGGCTGGAGATGCTCTAATCGCATGTGCGCCCGTGTGCAGTCTTGATTACAGCAAATTGAATTTTTACTTGACCCAACATAAGACCGTTCTTCGTTGTACGAGTCATACTTTTTTGTGTGCAAATGTTGTCCAAGTCATGCTTTTTTTTATCAAAGAAGGGCTTCCCCTTCTGATTTTCATTACTGAAAACCAACTTGCAGATTCACAGAATTCAAGCCTAAACAACTAGCATAATTCACGACACAACCGCACAGATCCACACAGACCAACAATCAAAAGCCTCACGGGGAAAACAAGTCTGCCAACCCACATCAACAGAGACATATCGAAGTTTAAGAGGGCACCAAAAAAAGCAGCAAAGAAAACTACTAAAAACGTAGCAGCAGCACAAAGGCACTCATCTCTAGCAGCCTACAGAATCCTTTCTTCAGCCCTCCAGTCTTGCAACATTGATTCTCCAGCCCTGCTTCGATGTGTAGACTTCATTTGCTACTCGCTTGTAACGCCCCGGATTCGATGCGCCAGGTGTCTGCCAGTTATTCGCCGTCGTTGCCATGTCATTTGCTTGCGTGTTGAATTTTATCATGTCATCATGTGCATTTCATTTTGCATACATGTTCGTTTCTTGCATCCGAGCATTTTCCACGTTGTCCGTTTTGCAATCCGGCACTCCTATGCTCTCCGGCGTCCCCCTTTTGTCTCTCGTTGTGAGTGGGTGTTAAACTTTCTCGGAATGGCCCGAGGCTTGCCAAGTGGCCAGGGTACACCACCGGTAGACCGCCTGTCAAGTTTCGTGCCATTTGGAGGTCGTTTGATACTCCAACGGTTAACCAGGTAACCGTAAAGCCCCTCTCTCTTTGCAGCCCAACACCTCTTCCCACAGCCCACAAAACCCATCTAACTCCCCTCCATGCTCTTGGTCGTTCGATCACGATCGTGTGGGCGAAAACCGCTCCTCATTTGGACTCTCCTAGCTCCCTCTACCTATAAAACTAGACCTCCCCCGAAATTTTCGGGTCATTCTACCCTAACCCTAGCAAACTTTCCCCGTCGCCACCGGACATGTCCGCCCGCCACCGGACAAAGTCCGCCGCCGCACCCGCAGACAACCAGATCCCTCCACGTGGCGCGCCGCCGCCGTCCGCCGCCCGCGGCCCGCACGGCCCGCGGCTGGCCCGCGTAGCCCGCGC
>NC_057795.1:613834661-613840013 GCF_018294505.1 Triticum aestivum | reverse complement strand
CCCCGCGCCGCCGCGCGTCCCCGCCGGCCGGCGCCGCGCCCCTCCGTTACCCGGCCACTCCGGCGAGCCACCGCCCCGTCTCCGACGAACCTCGCCATCCGCGCCGCCCCGATCTGGATCTGGATCCGTTTGAGGTTGACCCCGAAACTCTAAGTCCCCGAATCTGTGTAATTTTCATGCCATGTTTGACCTGTTGTATCTCTACATCCATAGCTCCGTTTCGTGCATGCAATATGTCAAATTGTTCGCCTCAACGAGTACATCATTTCATTCCATTGCATCATATTCATTTGAGGTCATCTAGATGCCTGAATCATCGTTGTAAGAGTGCTTCATGATGTTTTCTGCTGTGTGTTATCAGAACGAGCTCTTTTGTCATTTTTGCCATGATTGATGTGTGCATCCTATGAGGTTGATGTCTACATGTGTTTTGAACTATGCTATGTCTTCTTTACATAGGTGCTTACCATGTATTTTTGTGATCAATGTGGTGACTAGCACAAGCATGCCAACTAGGCATCATGATGTTGCTGATTTTAGTCCCTGTTATGCTGTTATTTTGATGCCATGTAAACATGATGCTACAGAGAGATCCCTGCATATTTTGAGATACTTCATTAAGGATGTTTTGAACATACGGTTATTGTCTATCCATTCATGCCCTTGGTTGTAATTATGGAGTAGTATAGCATGTCATTTTCGTGCTCTACTTTTGCTTCAAAATGTTTCCCGGCAGATTGTTTACATGTTATTCAATTTGGCCAAGGTTGTTGTAGTTGATCCTTGCATGCTATGAACTTGTTCTTGCCTTGGTTTGTTTCATAAACATGTCTTCTTGATGATGCTATGCTTATCTTGTCATGAAATGACTTGTGGTGATTGAATCGAGCTTGTTAAGTAGTGTACTTGATGTTGCTGTTTTGCTAGGCTGAATCTGTTATTTCGTGATGCTATATAAACATGTTGCTACTAGTCATTCTATGCATAATCTGGAGATGTTCACTAAATGTGTTTTATTCTACATGTCATGCCTTATCCATCCATGCCCCTGGTTGCATTTATAGCTTGCTCTAGATTGTTGTAATCTTGCTCCAAAGTTGCTTCATAATGTTGTTGTCAGCCTGTTAACATTAAGTTCAGTTGTTTCCATGATTGTTGCTAGTGATCCATGCACCCAATGAACTTGCTATTGCCATGCTTAGCTTCACAAACATGTCTTCTTACTGTTGGTTTCCTTGCCATGCCATGTAATGCTCTGTAGTGAGTTGCACAAGCTCACCAACATGCCTTCATAATTCTGTTTCTGCCATGTTTGAATCTGTAATATAACTTGCTATGTTTACATGGGTGCCATCATATTTTCTGATCCTTTTTGGCTTATGGTCAGTAAGGGACTTTTGATCTATGCAATTAGTAGATTCATGCCATGCCTTTGTTTGCCATGATAAGTTCCTGTAACATGTTGTTTGATAGCTCTAAACATTGCAACCTGATGTTATTTTCTGCAAAGTCTGAAATTGTTATTACTTGCAATCTTGCCATGTGTGTTTGAGCATGTTCTAGTGATTTATGGAGATAGCTCAGTGTTCATGTTTTGTTGTGCTTTACCTGTACATCATTCCCATGCCTTTTGTTTTCATATTGTGATACTGTAGCATATAGTTTTGATGCTTGCAATATGCCTAGTTGTTGGTTTGGACAACTTGTCCTTTAAACTTGTTTACAGTGTGTGTGTTGCACCGTTGCTCCGTTTTGAGTGTGCTCTATATGAAAGTTGCTTGATTTTGCATATAGTTTCATATTATCATGTTGCATCCTTGTTTTGAGGTGTTTGCTTGATGTTTGGGTGCATTTTGCATCAATGCCATGTTTAACTTGTGTTGCTCATATCTTCTAGACCGTAGCTCCGAACTAAATGAACTTTATATGTAACTTGACTAGAATCTCGTGTAGATCATCTTGGTCCATCTTAACTTGCTGTTTAACAACTTGAACATAATGTTTATTTAGATCTGGACCAATTTCGAAATATGCATATGAGGACTTACCGGAATTGTTATATGTTGTTCCCGGCCTCATTTAAACTTGCCTTGATGTGTTGCTCTTGTTTGCATCATCTCTTACCATGAGTAGTTTCATGTAGTCTTGTCTTGCATCATACTTGCTTGTGCATCATGTCTTTTTCATGTGTAGTGTGTTTACTATGTTGTGTGCTTCTTCTCGATAGTTCCCGTTTCGTTGCGATCGTGAGGATACGTTCGTCTACGCTTGGTTCGTCTTTGTGGCTTCATCTTCTTCATGGACTTGTTCTTATTCCTTGCGGGATTTCAGGCAAGATGACCGCTACCCTGGATCTCACTACTATCATTGCTATGCTAGTTGCTTCGTTCTATCGCTTTGCCGCGCTACCTAATACCTGTTTATCGAGCCTCCCATATTGCCATGAACCTCTAACCTTTGACACCTTTCCTATGCAAACCATTGTTTGGCTACGTTACTGCTTTTGCTCAGCCCCTCTTATAGCGTTGCTAGTTGCAGGTGAAGTTGAAGATTTCTCCATGGTGGACAGGATTTTGGTTGGGATATCACAATATCTCTTATATTATTAATGCATCTATATATTTGGTAAAGGGTGGAAGACTCGGCCTTTTGCCTGGTGTTTTGTTCCACTCTTGCCGCCCTAGTTTCCGTCATACCGGTGTTATGTTCCCGGATTTTGCGTTCCTTACGCGGTCGGGTGATTTATGGGACCCCCTTGACAGTTCGCTTTGAATAAAACTCCTCCAGCAAGGCCCAACTTTTGGAGCCTCTTCAGTCTTTCGTCAATTGTTTCAACCGGTGAATTCTCGTCTCGGTGGACATTCTTCATCTCTTTTTCTTCCCCGGTGGATTCAATTCCAATTTTCGGTAGTGATTATATTCTTTTCCTCGGCTCAAGTGTTCTCCTTGCTCGTTTTCGTCTCGCCAGTTTATCCTTTCGGAGTGTTCAAGACATCTCAGGAGATTCGTCTGTGTTCGAATTAATTCGAGGTTGTCACCTCATTCAAATAATTCAATTGTCCCGGTGCATCATCTATCTCTTCAACAGTCCTTTCCGATGGTGTTATCTCTTCAGTGGACCCTAACCCACAGGTCTTTTCCCAGGATCTTACCTGACTCTTCTAATTCCCCCGGAGTTATTCTCAATTCTTTTCAAGTGTGACGTAAGAATGAATTTCATCAGTCAGATGCCTTTTCCAAGATCGATTTCAAATCATTTCATTGTTGGCCAACCTCTTCGCTTTTCATTCCACCAGAGTATCTCAGTATTTTGGTGGTGTTTCTCGTCGTCCTTCTCAGCTTTGAAGGTCGAAGAAGAGTTCCTCTTAAATCTTGTCCATTCTCTCGAATATTTGTGGTTCTAGCTTCATGTTATCCTCTCGATTTATTCCGTTTGCCAGAGATTCTTTTCTTACCCATCCGGAGTTTTTCAGGAGTTGTATTCCCGTTTCTTTTCACCGGAGGCCATCATTCAAGAAGAATTCTTCGTCCTCACATTTCAACTATCGTCCTCCAATTATCCCGGTGTTTCATTCAAGTGCTCTTTAATCAGATCGAGTTCTTCCCGTTCTCTTGTATCTAAATCCCCTCGACCATATTTGTTCTTCTAAGTCTTCCCGGTGATTCATTCTCTTTCATCAGTCATTTTCTAATTCATACGGGGGTTCGTTCAAGATTCTTTTTCCTTTCCTTTGGTTATCATATCAATTCATTCGTTCTTTCCAGTCCTACCGGTGGTTCATGAAGACTTTCTCTAATTTTGCGCCATATTCCCCTTAATTCTTTTCAAGAAGAATAAGTAGTATGCAAAATCCATTGTTTGTCATTAGTTTAAATTGATGAAGGATAAGCATACAATAAATCTTATTCTTATTCCATCCAAGTGAGTAATCCTTTCCTTCGGAGTTTGTTCTTCATGAATAAATTCTAGTTCCAAGTGTTTTCATCTTTTCTTTTCCGGAGTTCAAATTTCCTCGGCCATCTCGTCGAAACCTCCATCTAAATCATCGTAAGGCTCATCTTATTCTTTCATCCTTCATTTTATCTCGCCATCCTTTTGTCAACGGAGTTCTTCATGGTGGTTCTTCATGATTTAATTCAATCTTCAAGAGTTCATCAAGATTCTTGTCGAAGGAGTTCAAGTATCTTTTCTTCTCATCTCGAAGTGCAATTAAGCCTCCGTATTCTTTTGAAGTGGAGTTTTGCATTTGTTCGTTCATCTAAGCTATCCAATCATTTCCGTTTGTGGCCGGTTATCACCTCATGATCTTGAGATGTTATCCATAAGTCCACAACAAGCTTATTCTTTCGTTGTTGATTTTCTCAACAACTCCGTTCAACAATTCCTTCTAAGTTCTTTTCATTCAATTCTTCCGGAGGCATTGCATCGATCATCTCGTCAAGTATCATTCCATCTTGTGAAGTTCGTGTTCTATTCCTCCATGTTTCAGCCGGAGTGCTGCCTAAATCCTTTCAGTCTTATTCGTTTCTTATCTCGTTCTAACCGGAGTGGTTTCATAGTCTATCTGGTTCCGTGAGCTTTCGATTCTCGTCATTCTCGTCGTTCCTCTCTTATTCTTGAGTGCTCTCGATTCTTTGCTTCTTCTCTTGAGTTCTTGTTTCACCTCATCCCTTTTTCTCTCCCGTCTCGGTCCTAAGATATCGGGACGAGATCTCTTGTTAGTGGAGGAGTGTTGTAACGCCCCGGATTCGATGCGCCAGGTGTGTGCCAGTTATTCACCGTCGTTGCCATGTCATTTGCTTGCGTGTTGCATTTTATCATGTCATCATGTGCATTTCATTTAGCATACGTGTTCGTTTCTTGCATCCGAGCATTTTCCCCGTTGTCCGTTTTGCAATCCGGCACTCCTATGCTCTCCGGCGTCCCCCTTTTGTCTCTCGTTGTGAGTGGGTGTTAAACTTTCTTGGAATGGCCCGAGGCTTGCCAAGTGGCCTGGGTACACCACCGGTAGACCATCTGTCAAGTTTCGTGCCATTTGGAGGTCGTTTGATACTCCAACGGTTAACCGGGTAACCGTAAAGCCCCTCTCTCTTTGCAGCCCAACACCTCTTCCCACAGCCCACAAAACCCATCTAACTCCCCTCCATGCTCTCGGTCGTTCGATCATGATCGTGTGGGAGAAAACCGCTCGTCATTTGGACTCTCCTAGCTCCCTCTACCTATAAAACTAGACCTCCCCCGAAATTTTCGGGTCATTCTACCCTAACCCTAGCAAACTTTCCCCGTCGCCACCGGACATGTCCGCCCGCCGCCGGAAAAAGTCCGCCGCCGCGCCCGCAGCCAACCAGATC
>NC_057795.1:613826370-613834077 GCF_018294505.1 Triticum aestivum | reverse complement strand
CGCCCCGACCGGCGCCGTCCGCGCCTTCCCGCGCCGCCGCACGTCCCCTCTGGCCGGCGCCGCGCCCCTCCGCTGCCCAGCCACTCCGGCGAGCCGCCGCCCCGTCTCCGACGAACCTCGCCATCCGCGCCGCCCCGATCTGGATCTGGATCCGTTTGAGGTTGACCCCGAAATCCTCTAAGTCCCCGAATCTGTGTAATTTTCATGACATGTTTGACCTGTTGTATCTCTGCATCCCTAACTCCTTTTCGCGCGTGTGATATGTCAAATTGTTCTTCTCAACGAGTACATCATTTCATTCCATTGCATCATATTCATTTGAGGTCATCTAGATGCCTGAGTCATCGTTGTAAGAGTGCTTCATGATGTTTTCTGCTGTCTGTTATCAGAACGAGCTCTTTTGTCATTTTTGCCATGATTGATGTGTGCATCCTATGAGGTTGATGTCTACATGTGTTTTGAACTATGCTATGTCTCCTTTACAGAGGTGCTTACCATGTATTTTTGTGATCAATGTGGTGACTAGCACAAGCATGCAAACTAGGCATCGTGATGTTGCTGATTTTAGTCCCTGTTCTGCTGTTATTTTGATGCCATGTAAGCATGATACTACAGAGAGATCCATGCATATTTTGATATACTTCAGTAAGGATGTTTTGAACATATGGTTATTCTCTATCCATTCATGCCCTTGGTTGCAATTATGGAGTAGTCTAGCATGTCATTTTCGTGCTCTACTTTTGCTTCAAAATGTTTCCTGGCAGATTGTTTACATGTTATTCAATTTGGCCAAGGTTGTTGTTGTTAATCCTTGCATGCTATGAACTTGTTCTTGCCTTGTTTGTTTCATAAACATGTCTTCTTGATGATGTTATACTTATCTTGTCATGCAATGACTTGTGGTGAGTGAATCGAGCTTGTTAAGTAGTGTACTTGATGTTGTTGTTTTGCTAGGCTGAATCTGTTATTTCGTGATGCTATATAAACATGTTGTTACTAGTCATTTTATGCATAATCTGGAGATGTTCACTAAATGTGTTTCGTTCTACATGTCATGCCTTATCCATCCATTCCCCTGGTTGCATTTATAGCTTTCTGTAGATTGTTGTAATCTTGCTCCAAAGTTGCTTGATAATGTTGTTGTCAGCCTATTAACATTAAGTTCAGTTGTTTCCATGATTGTTGCTAGTGATCCATGCACCCTATGAACTTGCTATTGCCATGCTTAGCTTCACAAACATGTCTTCTTACTGTTGGTTGCCTTTCCATGCCATGTAATACTCTGTAGTGTGTTGCACAAGCTCACCAACATGCCTTCATAATTCTGTTTCTGCCATGTTTGAATCTGTAATATAACTTGCTATGTTTACGTGGGTGCCATCATATTTTCTCATCCTTTTTGGCTTATGGTCAGTAAGGGACTTTTGATCTATGCAATTAGTAGATTCATGTCATGCCTTTGTTTGCCATGATAAGTTCCTGTAACATGTTGTTTGATAGCTCTAAACATTGCAACCTGATGTTATTTTCTGCAAAGTCTGAAATTGTTATTACTTGCAATCTTGCCATGTGTGTTTGAGCATGTTCTAGTGATTTATGGAGATAGCTCAGTGTTCATGTTTTGTTGTGCTTTACCTGTACATCATGCCCATGCCTTTTGTTTTCATATTGTGATACTGTAGCATATAGTTTTGATGCTTGCAATATGCCTAGTTGTTGGTTTGGACAACTTGTCCTTTAAACTTGTTTACAGTGTGTGTGTTGCACCGTTGCTCCGTTTTGAGTGTGCTCTATATGAAAGTTGCTTGATTTTGCATATAGTTTCATATTATCATGTTGCATCCTTGTTTTGAGGTGTTTGCTTGATGTTTGGGTGCATTTTGCATCAATGCCATGTTTAACTTGTGTTGCTCATATCTTCTAGACCGTAGCTCCGAACTAAATGAACTTTATATGTAACTTGACTAGAATCTCGTGTAGATCATCTTGGTGCATCTTAACTTGCTGTTTAACAACTTGAACATAATGTTTATTCAGATCTGGACCAATTTCGGAATATGCATATGAGGACTTACCGGAATTGTTATATGTTGTTCCCGGCCTCATTTAAACTTGCCTTGATGTGTTGCTCTTGTTTGCATCATCTCTTACCATGAGTAGTTTCATGTAGTCTTGTCTTGCATCATACTTGTTTGTGCATCATGTCTTTTTGATGTGTAGTGTGTTTACTATGTTGTGTGCTTCTTCTCGATAGTTCCCGTTTCATTGCGATCGTGAGGATACGTTCGTCTACGCTAGCTTCGTCTTCGTGGCTTCATCTTCTTCATGGACTTGTTCTTCTTCCTTGTGGGATTTCAGGCAAGATGACCACTACCCTGGATCTCACTACTATCATTGCTATGCTAGTTGCTTCGTTCTATCGCTTTGCTGCGCTACCTAATACCTGTTTATCGAGCCTCCCATATTGCCATGAACCTCTAACCTTTGACACCTTTCCTATGCAAACCATTGTTTGGCTACGTTACCCTCTTTGCTCAGCCCCTCTTATAGCGTTGCTAGTTGCAGGTGAAGTTGAAGATTTCTCCATGGTGGACAGGATTTTGGTTGGGATATCATAATATCTCTTATATTATTAATGCATCTATATATTTGGTAAAGGGTGGAAGACTCGGCCTTTTGCCTGGTGTTTTGTTCCACTCTTGCCGCCCTAGTTTCCGTCATACCGGTGTTATGTTCCCGGATTTTGCGTTCCTTACGCGGTCGGGTGATTTATGGGACCCCCTTGACAGTTCACTTTGAATAAAACTCCTCCAGCAAGGCCCAACTTTGGTTTTACCATTTACCTCACCTAGCCCTTTTTCCCTTGGAAGTCGCGCTCTCGAGGGTCATCTTTATTTTACCCACCCGGGCCAGTGCTTGTCTAAGTGTTGGTCCAAACTGAGCGATGTCTGGCGCCCTCTGGGAAACCAGGGTCTATGCCAACCCGACGTCTGGCTCATCCGGTGTGCCCTGAGAACGAGATATGTGCAGCTCCTATCGGGATTTGTCGGCACAGCGGGAGGCTTTGCTGGTCTTGTTTTACCATTGTTGAAATGTCTTGTAAACCGGGATTCCGAGTCTGATCGGGTCTTCCTGGGAGAAGGTATATCCTTCGTTGATCGCGAGAGCTTATCATGGGCTAAGTTGGGACACCCCTGCAGGGTATAATCTTTCGAAAGCCGTGCCTGCGGTTATAGGCAGATGGGAATTTGTTAATGTCCGGTTGTAGATAACTTGACACCAGATCCGAATTAAAACGCATCAACCGTGTGTGTAGCCGTGATGGTCTCTTTTCGGCGGAGTCCGGGAAGTGAACACGGTTTCTGTGTTATGTTTGACGTAAGTAGGAGTTCAGGATCACTTCTTGATCATTACTAGTTGACGACCGTTCCTTTTGCTCTCTTCTCGCTCTTATTTGCGTATGTTAGCCACCATATATGCTTAGTCGCTGCTGCAACCTCACCACCTTATCCCTTCCTTTCCTTTAAGCTTTGCTAGTCTTGATACCCATGGTAATGGGATTGCTGAGTTCTCGTGGCTCACAAGTTACTACAACAACAGTTGCAGGTACAGGTTGTGCGATGATCATGACGCGAGAGCGATGCTTGCTTGCGTTGAGTTCTTCTTCTGCTTCTTCTTCGATCAGGGGATAGGTTCCAGGTCGGCAGCCTGGGCTAGCAGGGTGGATGTCGTTTGAGTTTCTGTTTGTACTCTGTTGTATTGTGATGTTGTATTCGTGTGGCATTGTATGCCTCTTGTATGTATCCCCATCTATTTTGTAATGTTGATGTAATGATATCCACCTTGCAAAAGCGTTTCAATATGCGGGTCTATCCTTGGTGCGACCTTCGAGTTCCTTTTGGATAGGGTCGCTTATTGGGCGTGACACCGCTCTAGCAGTCTTGCTCCCAGCTCCAGCACCCTTCTTAGCGGCTCCTTTGTCTGCAAGATAGACCAATCAACCAACCAATGAGGCATTAGTTTGATTATATGTAAAGGATCATTTATCCTTTTGTTTTCAAAAATAATCCCATATATACTTTTCCAAATAGCCCATAACAAAGCAGAAACCCCCACCATCACTAACTTTTTATCATCCCTGCCAAACTTGTTCAATCAATCCCCAAAGCAATCCTTTACATTCAAGGGAATGATTTTAAGCCCACAGACACTTCTGATCAGCCCCCACGTCAAGGATGCCACGGAGCATCCAAAAAATAAATGATCAACTGATTCATCTTTTCCACAAGAAACACATCTTTTCCCTCCTTTCCACCCTTTTTTTAACAGATTTTCTCCAAGTCATGCACAGAAAAAAAAATCTAAGATTTGGTTGTGTGCATTTCTTATGTCTCCACTAACTCTTGACATGGTGTTGTTGCATACAGAGCCGGATGTAGTTTTTTTCTTCTAGGGAACAAAAACATCAGGCTTTATGTTGTTGTACAAGATTGATATTAATATGTAGTACTCCCTCCGTCCCAAAATAAGTGACTCAAAAGTGAGTCAACTTTGTACTGGCACGAAGTAACACCGCTCTAACGTTTTTTGCACTAAAGTTGCTACTCGGAAAAAAAAAGTTGTAATACTTCATAATGAAAGTTGCCATCCTCGGGTAACTAAACTTGTCATAAAAAACATAAGGGCGGAATTGCTTCCACATGTGTCACACTAATCAGTTCAGAGTTTGAGACTACCCAGGGTTGCTCGTCTAGACACGTCTGAAACGCAAATCCTAGTCGAGAAGTTACACCGAAACGACACTTTGGGGATCAATCCATTGGCCCCCTCGGGAGTGGACGCAATTATACCTTCACCTCTCGAGCAGACGAACGGACGGCGGCTAACCTCAGCCTGTTCATGTTCCAAGAACGCGTGCAGTCAGGCTTGTATACGAAGACGAGGAGACGCGCGGCCGCGGCGGCCTCATTTCTCGAGTCTATTTATAGAGATAACAGGTGTGTACGCTCGTGATCCATATTTCCAACCTTTTCCTTGCACTTGCTAGTTCATTCAGTGGCCATGTCGTTCGCTGGCGTATCCTTGATCCGCGACGGCAGACTATGGCCTTCCGGCTCGGCCATCAACGACGCCGGCGCCGGCGCCGCTAGCGGGTACCACCTGCTTCTGGTTGAAGGCTACTCATGCATCAAGCATATTCTTAAAGGCAGCCCCATCGAATCTCGCTCTTTCAAAGTTGGAGGGTATCTCTGGTTTCTCAAGTACTACCCTAACGGCTCGCTGTGGGCCGACCCCAGCACTATATCTGCTGCCCTTGTCCTTGCTCAAGATGTTGCAAGACCTGTAAAGGCGGAAATCAGGTTTTGTTTCATTGACCAGTCCGACAAGCAGGAGCCAACAATCGCTTGTTCTGGAGGAGGTGCCTTTTGTGTCAAATCTCGTGAACGTTCGTACCCCCTAACGAGCAAGGATGCCTTGAAGAACTCGAAACATCTCAAGGATGATGGGTTCACCCTCCGGTGCGACGTGGTTGTTGTCGTGGAGGACGTCGTCAATGCCAGGGGCGCAGGTGCCGCTCCACCGTTCGTTATGGTTCCGCCGCCCGACATGCAGCGGCACTTCACCGATCTCCTGGCCGCCCAGGAAGGCACCGACGTGAAGTTCAAGGTTGGCGGCCAGACAATCGCTGCACATCGGTGCGTCCTTGCAGCCCGATCTAGAGTTTTCAAGACCGAGCTCTTCGGCCCGATGAAGGAGGGCACGGCGACCGCGAGGGCCATACACATAGAGGACATGGAACCTTGAGTTTTTAAGGCAATGGTTGCTTTCATTTACAGTGACTCGGAGCCGGAGATGGAGAAGGAAGATGGTGAAGAACCAATGTGGCAGTGGCCGCAGCTGCTTGTCGCGGCAGATAGGTACGATCTGCAGCTGCTGAAGCTCATATGTGAAGATAAGATATGCGGTTTCATTGGCGTCAACACCACGACGATCATCCTAGAACTAGCTGAGAACCACCACTATGACGGGCTGAGGAAGGCCTGCTACAATTTTCTGGGGGCGCCTGGGAATCTCAGGGCTGTCGCGGCCACTGATGGGTTCGACGATCTGATTACGAGCCACCCCTCCGTCATGAAGGAGCTGATCGCCATGCTTGCGCCCTAGTTCATGTCTTCTAGATTTAGTATCATCTATCCATTCGAATTGAAAGGAACGAAAAAAAAAAGCAATCGTCCAGATTTCATTATCGTTTGGTCTCTGCCGGTTAAAAAAATGGGTTACTGTACTTGCGACTTCTCTGGTCCTGAATTTCTAGTTTTCTCATGATAGAGTTCTTTTGGTGAAACGTTGAGTGGGGCAAGTCATCTTGCTTTAGTTCTTTTTCCCCTATGATGAGATGCAAGGTTTTTGGCTCTATTTAATGATAATGCAAATGACGTGGGCTGCCAAACGCGTGTAGAACGTTCTTCATCAATTCGCGGATGCAGCAACCTTGCAGCACACATATTTGAAGCAGTGCATAAATATAAGTTAAACTCTTCATGCCTAGCTAGGATTACACATACATACATACACGGCCTCAGGCTAATTTGACAATGCAAGCTTGGTGATCGCCGGGCTATGCTATTTCCTTCTGGTTAGACCGATGGATCCTCCTTGAACCCTTGGTCACAACATTCCCAGCTCTGTTCTCACACGGTCACACCACCTCCACCAATACACCTTTTGTCCTATGGACAAGGCACATCTGGCACGCAGTTGGTATACCACCACGCCGCTCCACCTTTGCTGATGTCCGGTCCTCTGCTCTCCCGGCCGCCTAGCCCATGACACATCCTTCG
Source organism: Triticum aestivum (assembly GCF_018294505.1). NCBI lineage: Eukaryota > Viridiplantae > Streptophyta > Magnoliopsida > Poales > Poaceae > Triticum > Triticum aestivum. The sequence continues at coordinate 613,827,235 of NC_057795.1, read as the reverse complement.
TCTTCCTCACTATACTCTGGAAATTTTGAGATGCAAACGAAAGGCAATTGATGCTTGACACACCAACGGTCATCAAGAACATCATCGGCGACCTAACTCTCCAGTCACATTATTGGCTAAAAGATCCTCAGCTTAAAGGAGGTTACACAAGCTTGTGGCGTGACTATCTCTCCTCTTGTTAAATTACCTATAAACTTGGTCAGCATTACTGTTTGAATGAAGATTCAGGTGGAGATCCTTCCCACCTTTGAAAAATCATTGAAGTGAATACTTAGATTTTGATTGAAAGTTCAAAAGCATCCAAGAATTAGCTGTGTTTTACTTACTCCATGAATATGCAGTTTTATACTTTGTGTGGTAAATAAGACGCATCTTATTCACTACCAAGTTAACCACCTATTGGCCGAGCTCAAAGAAATCAACGGCAGGTGTGTGGCATGTAGAAAATGACATGGAATTTTAAGCATGTATGATACATTTCCTAGTTTAGCATCATACTTTAATGATATAATAATTTCTTTTGTATTTTCGTTAATGGAGATAGTCCATATTAACTCTATAGATTGTTGTACGTATTTTACCTTCCAAGAGGTAAGGACATCTCCAACGCAGATCACCAAATCTCTTGCAAATGTTTGGACCCGACTGTCTGGACATTTTTTTTTTGCATCCAACGGTGGTCACCAAAATTGTCCAAACTGGTTTGGATGTCCGAAATCGCACAAACTGGCACCAAACGAATGGGAGGTTTGCAGGCCCATAAACTGGCACCAAACGAAGGGGAGGTTTGCAGGCGCCTGGACATTCGCCACGCCGGACGCTCACATGCTAAATCAGAGCCACCTGCACATTTGGACATTCCCAC
>NC_057795.1:613609893-613825951 GCF_018294505.1 Triticum aestivum | reverse complement strand
CCCGAAATGCGAAGAAGAATAATTCAGGTTGTGTGGAGGTGCCCGGTTAGGGATGACTTCGTTTGCCAAAGCGCGCCACCATGATGGTGTCGCCTGGGCAATCGCCGCCCTAGCTCTACCAGCTCAAGCCGTCCTTCTACTATGCCTCCCAGCACCTTGGTCTGGTCGACATGCAACAACCGTCGCAACAATTTGCGTCCTCCTTCACCTCCGCCCATTGAGTCTTGTTCACCGTCGACCTCAACGTCGGCTACTTCTTCACAGTCATGGTAACCGAGTCTTGTCCGGTCGCAGATGTCGGTTGTGGACCACTCGTCCGTTCGTGCCTGACCATTGTTTGTCAAAATGCCTCATTACGGTGTCATGGCTCAGATTCCCCGAGCTACCAGAAGCCAACCCATTAGGTCGGGCTACACCGGGAGCAGGCGTCCCGACAAATGGACCCTCTAGAAGGAAGAACCTGGAGTACTTGGAGTGTATCACAAGGAAGCCGATACCTAGCAGTAATCTTCCACCGTCTTAGGTAAGTTGGGATACTTGTAACCCTAGCCCTGGGAGCCCTTTATATAAGGTGGGGCAGGGTTGGTCAATAGACAACCTATCTCATGCCCCCTCGATCACCATTGTACCATGTACAACCATATTCATCAAATCTAACATGAGAAGGAGAGGGTATTACCAGATTACTGGTGGCTTATGGCCTTGAGGAGCCACCACAGCTTGCCGAAAACGGAAACCACTAACTTGCAAACAAACGAAACAAGTATCCAGTCGGTACACACGCGTCTTCTCTCCACCATGGTCTCCGGTCACTTCACTAAAGACCCAAGCAAAGAACGAAGCAACGTTGATCGCCCCAATCAGCTTTTCTCTTTGAAATAAACATGCATGCGTGCACGCATCTCCTCCCAAATTCTTGTGCGCCATGGCATCTGTACTATGTTTATATTGCTTGCTCTGTTCTATAATGTAGTGCGCATATATTTTGACCAAGTTAACAAAGTCTACGACCAAGTTTATTAAAGACTACATCTACTATATCTAAATAGCTAGCCCCCACTATTAGGAATTCTCTTGCTTCTCCTTAAGCCACGTCATCCAGATTAATTTAGCCGTTGGATATACTAAATCAATCAACAATATCCGTCCGATCTACACATTGAGGGCCGCTGCACCAACCACACATGTAGTAATTGACGCATATGCATGCATGTAGTAACTCCTGCCTATGAGTGTTTTAATCAAGAAAGAAGTTGACCCATGCATGCAACTCATACCCTCATACTTGAGTGTTGTATGAAAGAAAAGTGAGGCGTGCACGTGTATTTTATTTTGTTTTCGTCCAATTTTAAACTTATACATAGATATATGCATTTATTCATTTATTTGTAAAATATTGATCAATTGATTATCTTACTACAGGAGAAACTATAAATACACTAGCTAGGTTGATTAGTTCAATGCAAATTTTATTTCATACATAGTCTCGCCGCAACGCGCGGGCCATCGTCTAGTTATGAAAAAAAAGGAGTACGTACCTATACTCCCCGGTGTCTTTTTTACTCTGCATATGAAATCAAACTTCATAAAGTTTGACCATATTTATGAGGAAGAAATATGAACAGGTACAATACTTGTTCCGACCCATATTAATTGTCGCTGCTTTAGTACAAGTTTGTACTCAAAATGGACCGGAGGGAGTACTAAAGTTATACAGTATGAAAATTAAATTTAGGACACATCTAATGATAATGATTTCATATTGTGAATGTTGATATTATTTCAATAAAGTTGGTCAAAATTTACAAAGTTTAACTTTAGATAAATCTTATATCCGGAGTAAAAAGAACCGGCGGGAGTACTTATTTGAGGGAAAAGTTCCAATTTATTCATCAAATATCATGACAACACGTAGAACATCATAAGCAATATAAATAAATTACATCCATACCCGTAGGCTACCTTGGGCGACTACGCATGTGTTTGCTAACACGGCAAGCATGACAAGTATGGTTAGTGACCTTCTTACAAGTGAAAGAAAAAACTACGAAGAATATGACGAAGTGTGGCGTCATTAGGATGACCCAAACGAGCGTGCTAGAGGTCCACACCGGCGGAGAGGGCGATGGGAGCGGCGTCGGGGGAGGATGGTGGGTGGACCGGGTAGAGTTCATCCGGGCTGTCACATCGGTGAAGAACCATCCGGGAACGGGCGTCCTTTAGAGAAAAACCACAACTGTCAAATTCAACAGTAATTGGATTTTCACGAGTAAGACGGCGAACAGAGACTAGATTTTTGATTAAGTCAGGGAAAACTAAGATATTAGACATATGAATAGGTGTACTAGATGATGGAAAAGAGGTAGAACCAATATGTGTAATGGGAAGGGAAGAACCATCGCCAAGAGTGATGCGAGTGGAGGTGTTGGTGGGAGAGTAAGAGATTAGGTTACCCAGGTTAGAAGACATGTGAGCGGTTGCCCCGCAGTCCATGAACCAATCGCCACCACCGGTGTAAGAGTTAGGGGTGGGGCCGACTGCAGCGCAGCTAGGAGGGCCGGATCCCAAGGCAGCGGGGCGGGCGCCGTGTTGTAGTAGTCGGCGCCGGGCTACTGCGGCGCAGGGGCCGGCACCGGCGGGTAGGCCGGGTATGACCCGGGCTGCGGGGACGCCGCGAATGCCGCAGGTGGCTGTTGGATGGCGTGGTAGGCTTGGTGCTGCGCCGGTCGAGGGCCCAAGATGCCGCGAACGGTCGAGCGAAGGACCGGCATAGAGTATGCATGGACTACGCCGGTCCAAGGGTTGTGCCCGTAGGCCCACGGCGCGACGGGCTGTTGCTGCTGCTGGACCCGGGGTGGCCCGGCGGGGTTGGCCGCCCGCTGCTAGCCCTTGCGCCCCCTTGCCGCGGCGACCGCTGCGTTCGTTGGGGGCAGCAGGCGTCAGCGCTCCCTGTTGAGGAAACGGGAAGGGCGGCTGGACCGGCTGGAACGGGCCCGCCAGCTGTTGTTGAAGAGGTGCGTCGTGCGATGTGCCGTCGGCGAGGGCAGTGTGGACTGCCCGTGCCCTTATCTTCTTCATCCTGCATTTCTCCAAACGTGGGTAGGCGACGACCTTGGGGAAGGTCGGGTTGGTGATGAGTGTAAGGTTGGCAGCCGTGTGAGTGAACTCCTTGTTGAGGCCGCGACGAGGGTGCTAAGAAGAAGATCGTCGGAGACTTTCTCGCCAATGTCGCGGAGCTCGTCGCAAAGACGCTTTAGGTGCAAGCAAAAATCATCCACAGAGGAATTATTTTGATGGCACCCAAAGAATTCTTGCTGAAGGAAGACGAGCCGCTGGAGCCGATTGTCGGTGAAGAGACTATTGAGCTTCGTCAAGACAGCATGTTCATCATCATCATCCTGCACCACCGTGTAGAATAAGTCCTTGGAGATGGTTAAGAGAAGCCAGCGGATGATTGTCACCTCGACGGCCGACCACTCGGCGTCGAACGCCATGGTCTTGGAGTCAACGGTGCCATCGATGTGCTCCTGGAGATGAAACTCACGAAAAACAAGATGAAATTATGTCTTTCATGCATAGTAAGAGGAGTCCTCCTGGGAGAGACGGATGGGCACATGGGCGAGGATGTCGGCATTGCGGATGTCTTCGGTGGGGATGGAGTTGGGGCCAGTGAACGGGTTGGAGTGTTTCGTGGCGTCGGACAAGGGGGAGGAAGAGGAGTCGTAGGAGGCGAACGACATGGTGTTGAAGGGAGGTTAGGGCTAGGGTTGGTTCGGGTAGAGGGAAAAGGAGGGGTGTGTGGCGGCGGTAGGAGAAGGCAGCGGCCGGGATGGGGTGCGACGGCAGGGTGGGCGGGGGCGGCAAGGAGGCAGCGGCGGCGCAGGTGCAGTGGCAGCGACGGAAGTGGTAGGAAAGTTACGCGGTATCTGATACCATGCGGTATATAGAGTACAAGGGCAAGAATATCTCAACCGTATCCGCTATATATGGAAAGGACCGGGAAATACCGTAGACTAGGAAACAATAAAAGAAGATCCTAGCTGCCTAATGTACATGTGATCATGAGTATCTCAACACTTCCGTCTAGTCACGCCCTTAGTTTAGAAGTTTGAGACGAGACTGGCCTGTAACTTGACAAAACCTGACCGCCCCAAGCTAGCTTAACTAGACCACGGTTTGCAAGCTGAATCCAACACAAACTCCTGCAAATAACACGGACACGCGCTGCTACAAATATTTATGCCCTGCAGCTGATAGAACGGACGGAATCGATCAGGGCTGCCGCAGGGTTCGTCCGATAGTCGCCATGTCTTTCGCAGGCGGCAAACTATGCCCCTCCCGGTCGGTCATCAACGACGCCGGCGCCGCCAGCGGGTACCACCTGTTCGTGGTAGAAGGCTACTCGCGCAGCAAGGACATGGGTGACATCAAGTCTCGCCGTTTCAGAGTTGGAGGGCATCTCTGGTTTCTCGAGTACTGGCCCAGCTGTTGTCGGACAGATGGGAGCGCCATATCTGATGCCATTCGCCTTCATCAGGACGTTGCAGGGCCTGTAAAGGCGCAGTTCAGGTTTAGTTTCATTGACCAGCCCGACAAGCACAAGTCAAAATACAAACCTTACTTCCCTGGCAAGTATGGTATGAGCTTCTCTGATCTTCTAGAGAGGGATGACTTGGAACAGTCAAAACATGTCGAGGATGACGGTTTCACCATCCGGTGTGATATCATCGTCGAGGACGTCATCGACGCTGGGGCCGAGGGCACCGGTACCGCTTCACCGTTCATTACGGTGCCGCCGCCAGACATGCAGCAGCACTTTACCGATCTCCTGGCCGCCAAGGAAGGCATCGACGTGAAGTTCGAGGTTGGTGGTGAGATATTCAACGCACACCGGTGCATCCTTGCGGCCCGGTCTAGAGTCTTCAAGGCCGAGCTCTTGGGCCCGATGAAGGAGGGCACGGCCACTGCAGACGCCATACATGTAGAGGACGTGGAGGCTCCAGCATTCAGGGCAATGCTCAAATTCATCTACAGTGACTTGGAGCCGGAGATGGAGAAGGAAGATGGTGAAGACCCAGTATGGCAGTGGCAGAACCTGCTCGTGGCGGCTGATAGGTACGATCTCCAGCGGCTGAAGCTCATGTGTGAAGATAAGCTGTGCGGGTTCGTCGACGTGAGCACCACGCCCAGCATCCTGGCGCTAGCTGAGCGCCACTGCTGTGACGGGCTGAAGACGGCATGCTACAACTTTCTCGGTGCATCGGGGAATCTGAGGGCTGTCGCGGCCAGTGATGGCTTTGACGATCTCATCACGAGCTGCCCCTTTGTTATGAAGGAGCTGATCAACATGTTTATGGCTTAGGTTTATGACTTCTAGACTTTATATAAGTATGCTCTCTGGTCCATCATGATGTTTTAGTTTCCCTGATGATAGGATGCTTTTGGAGTATGTTTGGTTTCCCTGATGATAGATGCTTTTGGAGTATGTTTTCTTGCAAATTTTGTAAAAAAATATTTAAAATAATTTTATAATTCTCTTTAAAGTTTGGGACCTGATAAATACTACACGTGTGGTACAAACACATGGCAACTTCGATTGTTTTTCATGACAAATTTAATGACGCAAGAATAACAATTTTTGTTGTCATGCATGAGAGTTTTTTTTGGTTAGTTTTCTCTTTTCGGATAGCAACTTTAGTTATAAATAAAACATCAGGGTCTCTGTGCTTCGTACCACCCGCGTGTCATATATCATTTGGATAAATTATGTTATTGTAAAGCTTGCAAACCATTCCCGTTTTCTCACAGGATGTTATAAATGAACGATGCTCATTTTACGGGAGGAAATCAAGCAGGATATTAACTCCGTAATTAACTCCATGCCTTCCTCCCGACTAAAATACCCAGCCATGAAGATCTTCCTCCTTCCATATCTCCAATCTTCCTCCTTCCACTAGCTCGTTCGTTCCCCAGCCGGGGCCATGTCTTTTGCAGGCGTATCCTTGATCCGCGACGGCAAACTATGCCTTTCCCGGTCGGCCATCAACGACGCCGGCGCCGCCAGTGGGTACCACCTGCTTGTGGTTGAAGGCTACTCGCGCACCAAGGCCGACGTCCCCAACGGCGATCACATCGAGTCTGCCCCTTTCAGAGTCGGAGGGTATCTCTGGCTTCTCAGGTATTTCCCTAATGGATCGGTGTCAGACAGGGCCCGCTATGTATCTGTTGCCCTCATCCTCGCTCAGGATATTGCCAAGCCTGTGAAGGTGCAGTATGGGTTCAGTTTCCTTGGCCAGTCGGACAAGCAGGACTCAACATACATCCGTTCCGCTCAAGTACGCCACTTCCCTCTCAAATCTCGTGGTTGGTCATGCACCACTTTCATAAGCAGAGATGACTTGGAAGACTCACGACATCTGAGGAACGATAGTTTCACCATCCGGTGCGATGTCGTCGTCATCGAGGCCGCCGTCGACACCAAGGGAACCGGCGCCGCCTTGCCGTTCGTTACGGTGCCGCCGCCCGACATGCACCGGCACTTCATCGATCTCCTCACGGCCAAGAATGGCACCGTCGTGAAGTTCAAGGTTGGCGGCCAGACATTCACCGCTCACCGGTGCGTCCTTGTGGCCCGGTCTAGGGTCTTCAAGGCCGAGCTTTTTGGCCCGATGAAGGAGGGCACGGCCACCGCCAGCGCCATACACATCGAGGACATGGAGCCTTGAGTTTTCAGGGCAATCCTTGCGGTCATTTACAGTGACTGAGCCGGAGATGGAGAGGGAAGATGGTGAAGATGCGATGTGGCAGTGGCCACAACTGCTCGTCGCGGCGGATAGGTATGATCTGCAGCGGCTGAAGCTCATGTGTGAAGCTAAGATATGCGGGTTCATTGGGGTCAACACCACGGCGACCATCCTGGAACTAGCTGAGAACCACCACTGTGACGGCAATCTGAGGGCTGTTGCGGCCACTGCCGGTTTCGACGATCTAATTACGAGCCACCCCTCCGTCATGAAGGAGCTGATTGCGATGCTTGCATCCTAGTTCATTGCTTCTAGATTTTAGTATCATCGATATGGTCTATGTGAATTGAAAGGAATGGAAAAAAAGAAATCATCTAGATTTCATTATCATTTGGTATCTTCCAGTTAAAAACGGAATACTGGACTTGCAAGTTGCAACTCTTATGGTCCTGATTTTTTTTTACTTTCTCATGCTAAAGTTCTTTTGCTTAAACTTCCTGTGCTGCAAGTCATCTTGCTTAGTTTCATTTCCCCTATGATAAGATGCAATGCAAGATAAGTTTTTGTCTTTACTTAGTGATAATGCAAATGAGGTGTGCTGTCAAATCTCAAATGTGTAGAATGTTCTTCACCCACTCGTAATTAAATGCAGCAACCCTGCAGCACAGATTATGCATGGTGCATTCGGCTAACGACCGCTGTGGCGCTTGAGCTTTCCTACTTGCGTGCTTTGTTGCCTCATCGCAAGCTTCTTACCCAAATTGGCAAACTATTTGGGACTCCAAGATGAATATCTTTGGGTGGCTACTCCATCTGAACAAGCTTATCACTAAAGTCAATCTCCTTCCCAAGAACCTGGTGAATGCGGCTGTTTGCCCGTGATGCATGCACGGTGAAGAGGAGTGGAAGCAATGGCGGAGCCAGAATTGAAGCAAACCCTAGGGAAAATGATAATTTCGTCAACATGGAAAACGTTGGAACTTATCACACCAAAAAATATCCCATAAGAGCTACTCTAGACGATCCCCTGTCCGTTAGAGCATCTCCAGCCGAGCCCCCAACACGGCCTCCCCATGCGATTTCTTCGCGCCCGCGCCCAAAAAACGGCCTAGTCGCGTCCCAGGAGCCCGTTTTTCGCCGGTTTGAGCCGAAATTAACGCCGGCAGACCCAGGCCGAACTTGGCGCGCTGGGGAGCACCTGGGGTGCCGGGGGACGTGATTTTGGTGCGAACGAGGATGGGCCCGCCGAGTCAGCGAGACGCTGCTTCGTCGCCCTCACCGCCTTGGTTCCCGCGGGAATCAATGCCAAGGCTGGCCAAGGCTGCCGCGCCGGTCAGCCTCCATTGATGCTCCATTGATGCCTCATGGGCGACGCAGTGAAGGCGTCGCCGACGCGCATCCCGCCTGCTCCCGCCACGTGTCGCACGGCATGCAGCCTCTCACCGCCCCGGTGGGGCTATAAAAGGCGACCCCTCCCCGCTGGTGAACGCCACAACCCCCCTGCATCCGCCTCGCAAAGCAGCCCTCTCCCCCCTTACCGCCGACGAGCAAAAATAGCCGAGAGATTTCCAGGCGACGGCGCGGCAGCGAATGGCTTCGGCCGCCGCCATCTCCAAGAGCCGGAGGCGCGCCTCCTCTACGTGTGCCGGGGGCGTGGAGGCTGAGCGCCGGCGGCGTCCCGGTGCCACCGGTGCCCGAAGGGGCGGCACGGTGGGCTGAGATCATCTGCATCCGCTTGTCCCTGACGGAGGAACAGTGGAAAGAGCCGAGGTACGCGCCTGACAGCGAAATGCTGTGGATGATGTACTTCGAGCGCCGCCGCGAAGAGCAGATCGCCTCCGTCAACGATGTCATTCCCCGCGACCTCCTCAACACCGAAGGACGGGCGCGAGTGGTGGGGCGTCCCAGGCCGCACCCTCGAGGCCGTCCTCGACCACATCAAGACCGGCAATGTGTCGCGCCTCGAGTACCCGGCGCGACCGTCCTTCTCTCGCCGCCGCGGCAGTTCCTGGACGCCGTGGCGAATGGAGTCGACGTCCTCCTTGTCGGGCTCCGGCTCGCCGGCTCTCCGTCCAGTCAAGCCAGAGCCGGAGGAGACACCGCACCCACAGTGGGCCCTCGTCATCAACGATGGTACTCGCCCCTCCCCACGCTCCCTTCGCCTGGTCCGGCCGAAGCCCGAGCCGGGCCTGCTCCCCGTGAAGCCGGAGCACGTCGACATGGTGGCCCCGACGACGAGGCCACCCTAAAATGGGCGAAGGAGGACTACATCCGCGAGCAGGTGCGCCGCCAGCGCCAGGCATATGCGGAGCTCTAGGCCCGGCGCCGCGGGCGCAAGGAGGGCGGCGTCATCGTCCTCGACGGCGACGAGAAGGACGAGGCCGGGCTGTCCAGTGCCCCACCGCGCGTTGGCGACCCTGGGCAGGGGTGCAACAGGGACGGCTGTGGCTCCGGCGGGGTGCGCGACGACGACGACGACAGCGGCGACAACTACACCCGTTTATACAGGCTTCACGGCATGTAGATGGTGGGCGGTGGACGCGGCGCAGTGGCTAGTGTGGCGTAGTTTGCCGTAGTTTGCATGTTTTTACTTTTTTTTTTCAAATTTCAATGAACACCGAGTTTGTACCAGATCGTCGAGTTTGCACAAGTTTGTACGTAATTTTGCCGACCTCGTGCGATATTGGCAGCGACCTGGTGGGCGACGACTGGGAACGAAGTCGTCCCCACGCGCCAAACTTGCGCCGGTTCGCCCCCGGCGGCTTTTTTTCGCCGCCCTGGGGGGCCGAACGGCTGGAGATGTTCTTAGAGGAGTAAATGGCCAACTATCTTTAGAGGATTATCCTCCTCTAACAGTGGTCGGACCTAACCGATCCTCTATATTTAGAAGAGGATATATTATTTTTATCATTTTTTTTGCCTAGACGCATAACTTCAAACAACTGCACATAATATCATCAACCATTTGAATATTTCAAAATAAACATGCAAAACATATAAATCATGAACAAGAATATAGTTGCATGGATTGAAAATTTCAAATTTAAACATGCAAATAGTTCATCTAAAAGGCATCATATTGATCAAGTTTGATCTAAAATCACCACAACATAGCATGTTTTATGTTGCGGATCAAGCCCAATCAAGGACACACATGAACTCAAACACAATCCTCGAAAAGAAATGACCAGCAACATGACCACCATCTCCACGGCCAACAACATCCACAACCACCACCATCACGACGACCACCACCACCACCATCCACACGGCCACCACTACCGGTTACATTGGTCCTGGATGGTACCCCAATGATGCCTAAGAGAGCCTTGGGTGCGGCTTCGTGTGACATCCACGATGTTGTTGTAGTACTCGGCAATTCTCCCCCAAAATTCTCCACCATCGACAAGGCCACCACTACCGGTTGCATTGATCTTGGAATTTTTAGGATGTAAGAAACACATAGGTCTTAAGGCAATTAATACCCGACACGCCAACGGTCATCAAGAACATCATCGATAGCCTAACTCTATAGTCAAGACTCTCGACGTTTGAGTGGTTCAAGGCAGGAGCTAAGTGCTTCGGCCTTTATTTGATTATTAGTCATGGTCTTCCCTTAGTTTTGTCTTATGTGTGTCTTCTCTTTTGTTTCTGGTCGATGAGAGTTGGTTCCCTTTGTGTTATTGTTGTATCTAAAGATTCTGTATTTCTTTTCTCGCCTTCTATCGAGAAAAGGCTTTCACCCTGTTTTATAAATAAAGTAACCACTAAATCCACAAGGTCCAACAAATTACAACAAGGTTCACGCCGCACACACACGCACATGCACACACAAGACGATTCTGCTGAGGGCACAACTCAACAAGCCCTGAAGGAAAAAAACGAAAAAACAACAGACGGACATGCGACACACATAAGGAGCATGCGACACATGCAGCTACATGGTTATTGATCTCATGCAGCTGCATGGTTAAAAAAAACATTGGCTAAAAAGTCTTGAGCGTTAAGGGTCATGTTGGCTTGTGGCGTGATTATCTCGTCTCTTGCGAAATGACTGCTAAACTTTGTGGGCATTACTGTTTGAATGAAGATTCAGGTGGGGTGCCTTTCCCCCTTGAAAATTCAAAATGCTTTTTATTGTAATAAAAATTGTTCTGTATTATTTTATCGGTACCGGTTTTATTTTGCCTCTCAAGGTTTTTTGTTTCTATTTTTTCTGTTATGGTATTTATAGTGGATACTTGGATTTTGATCTAAAGGTTCAAAAGTAACCAAGAATTAGTTGTTTTTACCCACTCCATGCATATGCAATTTATATACTTTGTGTGGTAAAAATGACATAGACAAGTCATCCGTGCTCGGCAGCAGCACCTCGCGTGTGCTCAAGGAGGTCCACGGCATCCGCCTCTTCGCTGGCTTCGTGGTTGGCATGAAGTTGATCACGCTGGCGTCCATTACCGTCCTGGAGCGCATGCTCAACTTATACACGGAGCCCACAATGAAAGATTCTCCGGCTATTACTCGAACAAGGTGAGATTGCACAAGAACATACCATCGTCAGAGTCATCGGAAGCTAGCCAATCGTAGTCGTATCCAAGATCACATGCCCTGTCTTCGTTCTCCTCAATTGAATTCCAATTAGGTGCTGGATGCAAGTCTAGATCAATCATTTCTTTTTGTTGGCCACGTACTGGAAGAAGGGGAAATGAAAAAAAAAAACAGGGGGAGTTGACTCATTTTATACACGAAACACAATTTAAAATCTTCATTGTGTTAGCGCCAAGCCACTTCGCTCCTTTTTTCTGATGGCCGCGTGCGTACATGGGTACTAATTTTTGTATAGGAGGCAAGACAGTTATTTGCATCCCTGATTTGTTGGGATACGCGGGTCAAATCAGTGGAGGCTCACTTCCAAAGTTAAACCAATATCAGGGGCAGTATTGTCCCAGATGCTCCAAATATTGCTGCCTTGGTCATCGAGCTGAAAATAATGCACCCTAGATAAAGAAATGGAGGTAGTACCTATTAACCAAGCTCGGAAAAAACAATGGCAAGCACGTGTCATGTAGAAAATGACATGGAAAGTTTAGCACTATGCATGATACATTTCCTAGGTTTAGCATCATATATACTTTAGCAATTTATTTCCTTATTTTTATAAAGGGAAAGTCCATATTAATCGTACATGATAGTTGTTCATATCTTAATGTCAAAAAACGTCTTACATTATAGGACGGAGGGAGTAGTATATAATGCATATTATTCCTTAATGCATAGTATTCCTTAATTGGGAACATCCTACATTTCTCATGTACTAATAACTTGACTAAACCCCCAGATTTTCTTGTAAACTCCTTAGTGAACGATGTAACAATTTTGCCAAATCAATAAAGCTAGCCATGCATGATGACATTTTCTTAAAAAAAAACTTGACTAAACCTTCCCTGATAAAAAAAAAACTTGACCAAACCTGATCCAAAGTCAAACTCAACTAATAAGAGGTAAACAAAAGTCAAACTCAACAAGGACCACGTACACATAAAACCCTAAGACGAAAAGCCAACCGCCGCCAGACGTATACGTACGTAACGACGGAGTTCATCGATCAGTCCCCATGTCGTTCGCTGGCGTATCCGTGATCCGCGACGGCAGACTCTGGCCTTCAGCATCGGTCTTCAACTGCACCAGCGCCGCCAGGGGGTACCATCTCCTTGTGGTCGAAGGCTACTCACGCACAAAGGCCGACGTCCCCAACGGCGATCACATCGAGTCTCGGCCTTTCAGAGTCGGAGGGTATCTCTGGCTTCTCAGGTGCCATCCCAACGGTTCGTCGTCGGCCAGGGCCGGCTATGTATCTGCTTCCCTCCTCATCGCTCAGGATGTTGCCAAGCCTGTAAAGGCGCAGTTCGAGATTAGCTTCATTAACCAGTTCGGCAGGCAGCGCTCAGCATACATCCGTTCGGGTTCAGTACGTCACTTCCGTGGCAAATCTTGTGGTACGTGCTACTCCAATTTCATAAGCAGGGATGACTTGGAAGACTCGGAGCATCTCAAGGACGATAGTTTCACCATCCGGTGTGACATCATCGTCATCGAGGACGACGATGCCAAGGGAACCGGCGCCACCTCATCGTTCGTTACGGTGCCACCGCCAGACGTGCAGCAGCACTTCACCGATCTCTTCATGGCCAAGGAAGGCAACGACGTGACGTTTGAGGTTGGTGGCGAGACAATTTCCGCGCACCGGCGTGTATTGGCGGCTAGGTCTAGAGTGTTCAAGGCCGAGCTCTTCGGCCCAATGAAGGAGGGCACATCTACCGCTAGTGCCATACACATAGATGACATGGAGCCTCGAGTTTTCAGGGCAATGCTTGCATTCATTTATTGTGACTCGGAGCCGGAGATGGAGAAGGAAGATGGTGAAGATGCGATATGGCAATGGCTGCACCTGCTCGTCGCGGCCGATAGGTACGATCTGCAGCGGTTAAAGCTCATATGTGAAGCTAAGATATGCGGGTTCATTGGCGTAACACCACGACAACCATCCTGGAACTTGCTGAGAACCACCAATGTGATGGGCTGAGGAAGGCCTGCTACAAATTTCTGGGCGCGCCCGGGAATCTGAGGGCTGTCGCGGCCATTGATGGTTTCGACGATCTAATTAGAAGCCAACCGTCCGTCGTGAAGGAACTGATCATGATGCTTGCGCCCTAGTTCATGGCTTCTACGGTAGATTTTAGTATCATCTATCCATTCGAATTGAAAGAAATGGAAAAGGCAATCGTCTTCATTGTCGTTTGGTCTCTGCAGGTTAAAAATTGGTTACTGGACTTGCAACTTCTCTGGTCCTGAATTTTTAGTTTCCTCGCGGTAGAGCTCTTTTGGTGGAAAGTTGAGTGTGGCACGTCATCTTGCTTGGTTTCGTTTCCCCTACTAGTAAGTATGCACGTGCAATGCACGTATAATCGTAGAAAAAATTCTCAGACATCCTAGTTAGGCCATAATTATCTCAATAGAATGAATGAGTGTAATAATGTAGCTCAAATCTTAATTTGAACTAAATATAGCTTTGTAGATATAGTTCTTTTCATACGAGCAACATATCTCATATCAAGCATGCACACACAATGGACTTCTAAACCCTGAACATACACAAAATGCGTAGTCAATTTCGTCCCACGGAGCATATTTCACCTATTCTCGTAACTCCATTCTTTACAAAAGCGACACCATGTGTATTTAAGTTTCTTATATAATCATTGTTCTTCTTATATCTTAAGCCTAATCATATCTTACTTGCTATTATGCACCTTCAATGTAAACCACTAAATTAGACACTGTCAAATCATCAATAAATGGGACACACAATTAACCTTGCAAAGATGCATCACCATGTATCACAAGCTATACATGCAACTTGTGCTACAATGACTTTGTGTAAAAGTGTTGGAAATATGCCCTAGAGGCAATAATAAAAGGATTATTATTATACTTCCTTGTTCATGATAATTGTCTTTTATTCATGCTATAATTGTATTATCCGGAAATCGTAATACACGTGTGAATACATAGACCACAATACGTCCTTAGTAAGCCTCTAGTTGACAAGCTCGTTGGTCAACAGATAGTCATGGTTTCCTGACTATGGACATTAGATGTCATTGACAACGGGATCACATCATTAGGAGAATGATGTGATGGACAAGACCCATTCCTAAGCATAGCACAAGATCGTGTAGTTCGTTTTGCTAGAGCTTTTCCAATGTCAAGTATCTCTTCCTTAGACCATGAGATCGTGTAACTCCCGGATACCGTAGGAGTGCTTTGGGTGTACCAAACGTCACAACGTAACTGGGTGACTATAAAGGTGCACTACAGGTATCTCCGAAAGTGTCTGTTGGGTTGACACGGATCGAGACTGGGATTTGTCACTCCGTGTTACGGAGAGGTATCACTGGGCCCACTCGGTAGTGCATCATCATAATGAGCTCAAAGTGACCAAGTGTCTGGTCACGGGATCATGCATTACGGTACGAGTAAAGTGACTTGCCGGTAACGAGACTGAACGAGGTATTGGGATACCGACGATCGAGTCTCGGGCAAGTAACATACCGTCTGACAAAGGGAATAGTATACGGGGTTGCTTGAACCCTCGACATCGTGGTTCATCCGATGAGATCATCGAGGAGTATGTGGGAACCAACATGGGTATCCAGATCCCACTGTTGGTTATTGACCGGAGAGCTATCTCGGTCATGTCTGCATGTTTCCCGAACCCGTAGGGTCTACACACTTAAGGTTCGCTGACGCTAGGGTTGTATGAATATGAGTATGCAGCAAACTGAATGTTGTTCGGAGTCCCGGATGAGATCCCGGACGTCACGAGGAGTTCCGGAATGGTCCGGAGGAAAAGAAAACTATATAGGAAGTGCTGTTTCGGCCATCGGGAAAGTTTCGGGGTTACCCGGTATTGTACCGGGACCACCGGAAGGGTCCCGGGGGTCCACCGGGTGGGGCCACCTATCCCGGAGGGCCCCATGGGCTGAAGTGGGAGGGGAACCAGCCCCTAGTGGGCTGGTGCGCCCCCCTTGCCCCCCCTGCGCCTAGGGTTGGAAACCCTAGGTGGGGGGGGCGCACCACTTGCCTTGGGGGGCACTCCACCCCCCCTGGCCGCCGCCCCCTTGGGAGATTGCATCTCCCAGGGCCGCCGCCCCCCTGGGGGCCTATATAAAGGAGGGCAGGGGGGAGGGCAGCCGCACCCTTGTGTCTTGGCGCCTCCCTCCCCTGCTACACCTCGTCCTCCTCCCGCAGCAGCTTGGCGAAGCCCTGCCGGAGTTCTGCTGCATCCACCACCACGCCGTCGTGCTGCTGGATCATCATCAACCTCGCCTTCCCCCTTGCTGGATCAATACGGAGGAGACGTCACGCTGACCGTACGTGTGTTGAACGCGGAGGTGCCGTCCGTTCGGCGCTAGGATCTCCGGTGATAGGATCACGACGAGAACGACTACCTCAACCCCGTTCTTTTGAACGCTTCCGCACGCGATCTACAAAGTGGTATGTAGATGCATCTCTCCTTTCACTCTTTGCTTAGATGAACTCATAGATGGATCTTGGTGAAACCGTAGGAATTTTTTTTATTTTCTGCAACGTTCCCCAACAGTGGCATCATGAGTCAGGTCTATGCGTAGTTCTCTATTGCACGAGTAGAACACAAATTTGTTGTGGGCGTAGATCTTGTCAACTTGCTTGCCGCTACTAGTCTTTTCTTGCTTCAGCGGTATTGTGGGATGAAGCGGCCCGGACCGACCTTACACGTACGCTTACGTGAGACAGGTTCCACCGACTGACATGCACTAGTTGCATAAGGTGGCTAGCGGGTGTCTGTCTCTCCTACTTTAGTTGGAGCGGATTAGATGAAAAGGGTCCTTATGAAGAGTAAATAGAAGTTGACAAAATCACGTTGTGGTTATTCGTAGGTAAGAAAACATTCTTGCTAGAACCCAATTGCAGCCACGTAAAAGATGCAACAACAATTAGAGGACGTCTAACTTGTTTTTGCAGCAATTGTCATGTGATGTGATATGGCCAGAAGTTGTGATGAATGATGAATGATATATTGTGATGTATGAGATTATGTTCTTGTAATAGGAATCACGACTTGCATGTCGATGAGTATGACAACTGGCAGGAGCCATAAGAGTTGTCTTTATTTTTGTATGACCCGCGTGTCATTGAAGAACGCCATGTAAATTACTTTACTTTATTGCTAAACGCGTTAGCCATAGAAGTAGAAGTAGTCGTTGGCGTGACAACTTCATGAAGACACGATGATGGAGATCATGGTGTCATGCCGGTGACGAAGATGATCATGGAGCCCCGAAGATGGAGATCGAAGGAGCTATATGATATTGGCCATATCATGTCACTACTATATAATTGCATGTGATGTTTATTATGTTTTATGCATCTTGTTTACTTAGAACGGCGGTAGTAAATAAGATGATCCCTTATAATAATTTCAAGAAAGTGTTCCCCCTAACTGTGCACCGTTGCTAAAGTTCGTCGTTTCGAAGCACCACGTGATGATCAGGTGTGATAGATCCTTACGTTCACATACAACGGGTGTAAGACAGTTTTACACATGCAGAAACACTTAGGGTTAACTTGACGAGCCTAGCATGTACAGACATGGCCTCGGAACACAAGAGACCAAAAGGTCGAACATGAGTCGTATGGAAGATACGATCAACATGGAGATGTTCACCGATGATGACTAGTCCGTCTCACGTGATGATCGGACATGGCCTAGTCGACTCGGATCGTGTAAACACTTAGATGACTAGAGGGATGTCAATCTGAGTGGGAGTTCATTAAATAATTTGTTTAGATCAACTTCATTATCATGAACTTAGTCTAAAACTTTTGCAAAATATGTCTTGTAGATCAAATGGCCAACGCTCATGTCAACATGAACTTCAACGCATTCCTAGAGAAAACCAAGCTGAAAGATGATGGCAGCAACTATTCGGACTGGGTCCGGAACCTGAGGATCATCCTCATAGCAGCCAAGAAAGATTATGTCCTAGATGCACCGCTAGGTGAAGCACCCATCCCAGAGAACCAAGACGTTATGAACACTTTGCAATCACGTGCTGATGATTACTCCCTCGTTCAGTGCGGCATGCTTTACAGCTTAGAACCGGGGCTCCAAAAGCGTTTTGAGAAACACGGAGCATATGAGATGTTCGAGGAGCTGAAAATGGTTTTCCAAGCTCATGCCCGGGTCGAGAGATATGAAGTCTCCGACAAGTTCTATAGTTGTAAGATGGAGGAAAACAGTTCTGTCAGTGAGCACATACTCAAAATGTCTGGGTTGCACAACCGCCTGTCCCAGCTAGAGATCAACCTCCCGGACGAGGCGGTCATTGATAGAATCCTTCAGTCGCTCCCACCAAGCTACAAGAGCTTTGTGCTGAACTACAATATGCAGGGGATGGTGAAGACCATTCCTGAAGTATTTTCAATGCTGAAATCAGCAGAGGTTGAAATCAAGAAAGAACATCAAGTATTGATGGTCAATAAGACCACTAAGTTCAAAAAGGGCAAGGGTAAGAAGAACTTCAAGAAGGACGGCAAAGATGTTGCCGCGCCCGGTAAGCCAGTTGCTGGGAAGAAGTCAAAAAATGGACCCAAGCCTGAGACTGGGTGTTTTTATTGCAAAGGAAAGGGTCACTGGAAGCGGAACTGCCCCAAATACTTAGCGGACAAGAAGGCCGGCAACACTAAAGGTATATGTGATATACATGTAATTGATGTGTACCTTACCAGCACTCGTAGTAACTCCTGGGTATTTGATACCGGTGCCGTTGCTCATATTTGTAACTCATAGCAGGAGCTGCGGAATAAGCAGAGACTGGCGAAGGACGAGGTGACGATGCGCGTCGGGAATGGTTCCAAGGTCGATGTGATCGCTGTCGGCATGCTACCTCTACATTTACCTACGGGATTAGTTTTAAAACTCAATAATTGTTATTTAGTGCCAAGTTTGAGCATGAACATTGTATCTGCATCTCGTTTGATGCGAGATGGCTACTCATTTAAATCCGAGAATAATGGTTGTTCTATTTATATGAGAGATATGTTTTATGGTCATGCCCCGATGGTCAGTGGTTTATTCTTAATGAATCTCGAACGTAATGTTACACATATTCATAGTGTGAATACCAAAAGATGTAAAGTTGATAACGATAGTCCTACATACTTGTGGCACTGCCGCCTTGGTCACATTGGTGTCAAGCGCATGAAGAAGCTCCATGCTGATGGACTTTTAGAGTCTCTCGATTATGAATCATTTGACACATGCGAACCATGCCTCATGGGCAAAATGACCAAGACTCCGTTCTCCGGAACTATGGAGCGAGCAACCAACTTATTGGAAATCATACATAATGATGTGTGTGGTCCAATGAGCGTTGAGGCTCGCGGAGGATATCGTTATGTTCTCACTCTCACTGATGACTTAAGTAGATATGGGTATGTCTACTTGATGAAACACAAGTCTGAGACCTTTGAAAAGTTCAAGGAATTTCAGAATGAAGTAGAGAATCAACGTGACCGAAAGATAAAATTCTTACAATCGGATCGTGGAGGAGAATATTGAAGTCACGAATTTGGTACACACTTAAGAAAATGTGGAATCGTTTCACAACTCACGCCGCCTGGAACACCTCAGCGTAACGGTGTGTCCGAACGTCGTAATCGCACTCTATTGGATATGGTGCGATCTATGATGTCTCTTACCGATTTACCGCTATCATTTTGGGGATACGCTCTAGAGACAGCTACATTCACTTTAAATAGGGCACCGTCTAAATCCGTTGAGACGACACCATATGAATTATGGTTTGGGAAGAAACCCAAGCTGTCATTTCTAAAAGTTTGGGGATGCGATGCTTATGTCAAGAAACTTCAACCTGAAAAGCTTGAACCCAAGTCGGAAAAATGCGTCTTCATATGATACCCCAAAGAAACCATTGGGTATACCTTCTACCTTAGATACGAAGGCAAGATCTTTGTTGCCAAGAATGGATCCTTTCTGGAAAAAGAGTTTCTCTCGAAAGGAGTAAGTGGGAGGAAAGTAGAACTCGATGAAGTACTACCTCTTGAACCGGAAAGTAGTGCAGCTCAGGAAAACGTTCCTGTGGTGCCTACACCGACTGGAGAGGAAATTAATGATGATGATCAAGGTACTTCTGATCAAGTTGCTACTGAACTTCGTAGGTCCACAAGGACACGTTCCACACCAGAGTGGTATGGCAAACCTGTCCTGGAAATCATGTTGTTAGACAATGGTGAACCTTCGAACTATGAAGAAGCGATGGCGGGCCCAGATTCCAACAAATGGCTAGAAGCCAAGCAATCCGAGATAGAATCCATGTATGAAAACAAAGTATGGACTTTGACTGACCTGCCCGATGATCGGCGAGCGATAGAAAACAAATGGATCTTTAAGAAGAAGACGGACGCGGATGGTAATGTCACCATCTATAAAGCTCGACTTGTTGCTAAGGTTTATCGACAAGTTCAAGGGGTTTACTACGATGAGACTTTCTCTCCCGTAGCGAAGCTTAAGTCCGTCCAAATCATGTTAGCAATTGCCGCATACTATGATTATGAGATATGGCAGATGGACGTCAAAACGGCATTCCTTAACGGCTATCTTAAGGAAGAGCTATATATGTTGCAGCCGGAAGGTTTTGTCGATCCTAAGAATGCTAACAAAGTATGCAAGCTCCAGCGATCCATTTATGGGCTGGTGCAAGCATCTCGGAGTTGGAACATTCGCTTTGATGAGATGATCAAAGCGTTTGGGTTTATGCAGACTTATGGAGAAGCCTGCGTTTACAAGAAAGTGAGTGGGAGCCCTGTAGCATTTCTCATATTATATGTAGATGACATACTTTTGATGGGAAATGATATAGAATTCTTGGACAGAATTAAGGCCTACTTGAATAAGTGTTTTTCAATGAAGGACCTTGGAGAAGCTGCTTACATATTAGGCATCAAGATCTATAGGGATAGATCGAGACGCCTCATAGGTCTTTCATAAAGCACATACCTTGATAAGATTTTGAAGAAGTTCAAAATGGATCAATCCAAGAAAGGGTTCTTGCCTGTACTGCAAGGTGTGAGATTGAGCTCGGCTCAATGCCCGACCACGGCAAAAGATAAAGAAGAGATGAGCGTCATCCCCTATGCCTCAGCCATAGGATCTATTATGTATGCCATGCTGTGTACCAGACCTGATGTAAACCTTGCCGTAAGTTTGGTAGGAAGGTACCAAAGTAGTCCCGGCAAGGAACACTGGACAGGGGTCAAGAATATCCTGAAGTACCTGAAAAGGACAAAGGACATGTTTCTCGTTTATGGAGGTGACGAAGAGCTCGTCGTAAAGGGTTACGTCGACGCTAGCTTCTACACAGATCTGGATGACTCTAAGTCACAAACCGGATACGTGTATATGTTGAATGGTGGAGCAGTAAGCTGGTGCAGCTGCAAGCAGAGCGTCGTGGCGGGATCTACATGTGAAGCGGAGTACATGGCAGCCTCGGAGGCAGCGCATGAAGCAATTTGGGTGAAGGAGTTCATCACCGACCTAGGAGTCATACCCAATGCGTCGGGGCCGATCAAACTCTTCTGTGACAACACTGGAGCTATTGCCCTTGCCAAGGAGCCCAGGTTTCACAAGAAGACCAGGCACATCAAGCGTCGTTTCAACTCCATCCGTGAAAATGTTCAAGATAGAGACATAGAAATTTGCAAAGTACATATGGATCCGAATGTTGCAGATCCGTTGACTAAACCTCTTCCGCGAGCAAAACATGATCAACACCAGAACTCTATGGGTGTTCGATTCATCACAATGTAACTAGATTATGTAACTAGATTATTGACTCTAGTGCAAGTGGGAGACTGTTGGAAATATGCCCTAGAGGCAATAATAAAAGGATTATTATTATATTTCCTTGTTCATGATAATGGTCTTTTATTCATGCTATAATTGTATTATCCGGAAATCGTAATACACATGTGAATACATAGACCACAATACGTCCCTAGTAAGCCTCTAGTTGACTAGCTCGTTGGTCAACAGATAGTCATGGTTTCCTGACTATGGACATTAAATGTCATTGACAATGGGATCACATCATTAGGAGAATGATGTGATGGACAAGACCCTTTCCTAAGCATAGCACAAGATCGTGTAGTTCGTTTTGCTAGAGCTTTTCCAATGTCAAGTATCTCTTCCTTAGACCATGAGATCGTGTAACTCCCGGATACCGTAGGAGTGCTTTGGGTGTACCAAACGTCACAACGTAACTGGGTGACTACAAAGGTGCACTACAGGTATCTCCAAAAGTGTCTGTTGGGTTGACACGGATCGAGACTGGGATTTGTCACTCCGTGTTACGGAGAGGTATCATTGGGCCCACTCGGTAGTGCATCATCATAATGAGCTCAAAGTGACCAAGTGTCTGGTCACGGGATCATGCATTACGGTACGAGTAAAGTGACTTGCCGGTAACGAGACTGAACGAGGTATTGGGATACCGACGATCGAGTCTCGGGCAAGTAACATACCGTCTGATAAAGGGAATAGTATACGGGGTTGCTTGAACCCTCGACATCGTGGTTCATCCAATGAGATCATCGAGGAGTATGTGGGAACCAACATGGGTATCCAGATCCCGCTGTTGGTTATTGACCGGAGAGCTATCTCGGTCATGTCTGCATGTCTCCCGAACCCGTAGGGTCTACACACTTAAGGTTCGCTGATGCTAGGGTTGTATGAATATGAGTATGCAGCAAACTGAATGTTGTTCGGAGTCCCCGATGAGATCCCGGACGTCACGAGGAGTTCCGGAATGGTCCGGAGGTAAAGAAAACTATATAGGAAGTGCTGTTTCGGCCATCGGGAAAGTTTCGGGGTTACCCGGTATTGTACCGGGACCACCGGAAGGGTCCCGGGGGTCCACCGGGTGGGGCCACCTATCCCGGAGGGCCCCATGGGCTGAAGTGGGAGGGGAACCAGCCCCTAGTGGGCTGGTGTGCCCCCCTTGGGCCCCCTTGCGCCTAGGGTTGGAAACCCTAGGTGGGGGGGGGGGGAGGGCGCACCACTTGCCTTGGGGGGCACTCCACCCCCCTGGCCGCCGCCCCCATGGGAGATTACATCTCCCAGGGCCGGCCCCCCTGGGGGCCTATATAAAGGAGGGCAGGGGGGAGGGCAGCCGCACCCTTGTGTCTTGGCGCCTCCCTCCCCTGCTACACCTCGTCCTCCTCCCGCAGCAGCTTGGCGAAGCCCTGCCGGAGTTCTGCTGCCTCCACCACCACGCCGTCATGCTGCTGGATCATCATCAACCTCTCCTTCCCCCTTGCTGGATCAAGACGGAGGAGAAGTCACGCTGACCGTACGTGTGTTGAACGCGGAGGTGCCGTCCGTTCGGCGCTAGGATCTCCGGTGATAGGATCACGACGAGAACGACTACCTCAACCCCGTTCTTTTGAACGCTTGCACACGCGATCTACAAAGTGGTATGTAGATGCATCTCTCCTTTCACTCGTTGCTTAGATGAACTCATAGATGGATCTTGGTGAAACCGTAGGAATATTTTTATTTTCTGCAACGTTCCCCAACAAAAAGTAACCAGAACAATCGTGAAGCTCCCAATGCGCTATAATCCACGAATCACTCAAGTCCTTATTAGGTCGAAAATGTACATTAACAAAATGAAAATGAAAATAGAAGAACCGGAAGTAGCCTTCAACATGGTGAGACCTTGTACCTGCTGCACAAACATGAGAGGTAAATCTGAAAGAAAAATTGTCAAACACATTAGACCATAAGAAACAAGGGATAAATTTGGAAGTAGCCTCAAACATTTTTATCCATCAGAAATGGAATAGAATATTAAACCCAATAGCGGAAAAATGTTCTGAAATACTTATTATAGCATTTATATAGGATAAATTAATTTCATTCTTGCAGTGGTGCAGACTGCAATAGAGGCTACAAAAAAAGAAATATCCAGGGAACACTAAGATAAGATTATCTCTGCAACATAGTATATGCCTAATTTGACTTCTTATATGTGGCTTGTTAGTGAAATATAATTTGGGATAATTTATTATGCTGGTACATGATTCCCCTGCAACCGCACAAGAACAATAGAGGTTTATTATCCTGGGTAAAAAAGTCTCACCAGGATCAAGTCTACATCAAGTTTAGTCACATATCCAAAAAACTGGTTCTATATACAAATACAATATATAAACAAGATATGCTTTCGAAATGACATGTACTTGATTCTTAAAAGGGAATCAAATATCATAGAATATGATGTATGTGTTTTCTTCTAACTCCACACCATTACTTTCAACTTAAAAAGAATCATACCAACTGCCTACATATAGTATGACACAACATAAATCTGTCCTATGATACCATGATTCCATCGAACGCACAATGAACTTGTTAACTAACATTTTAATATGGTTTGAAAATTGTGCAATGAAAACGGGTAAGTTAATCTTAAAGCCCATAAAAAAATTCATAAGTGAATTAACCTGCAAGATAGGTTTGGCCGTCGCACTATAGGTGATCCCCCTGGCTCGAGCATGATGGATTGGTGCAGACTCGAGCATGATGGATGGGTGCAGACTCGAGCATGGTGGATTGGTGCAGACTCGCCCTCGAGCCAGAAAAACTGCATTCAATTTCAGTAAGGACATAGATTAATGGAGGATCAAATACTCACCTCTATGCTTTTTTGGCATGGCCGACATGGAAGGAAAAGAGCATTGCTATCGAGGATCAGATATTAGCAATGTAAGCCGCAAATTCCAGGAAGAGAAGAAGAATTTAGTGGCCCCACAAAATAAATACTAATTCTTAGAGATAGTGAATTCGAATTTCTATGCAACCTACCAAATTTAACTATTTAAGCATGAGGTCACAATCAAGAAATATGATGCTAGTCAACTAAAAAGATTAAATTCAGAATTGTGAGACTATAGTGCAAATAATAAGCAGTACATGACAACTGTCAAAGCAACATCCCAATAACTTGAAAGAAAACGGGATATGTTAAAATCATGTGCGGACACCAATAACTTGAAAGGTTAAAATCATGAAATTTAACTATACATTCAGAATCTGAGACATAGTAAATAAACTGCACTAGATAGTACAGACCTCGCATTAAAAGATGGGTGTTGATCTGTAGAGTATGTTTACATTCAGTACAAAGGCTCGTGGCTTTATTTTGTCTGCATCTCTGTTAGCAAGTGCAGACCCAAGATCAAGTGTTACAGAAATAAATCGTGTTATATCAGTGCCTTCTCTAATTAAGACAATCACACCTGCAAGAACTTTAATAGGCAGCATGTTTGTTTGTGGTCACACTGAACATACAGAAACAGTAGGCATAAAAATCTCCTTTGAAAGGATAATTTACTCACTTCAATAGCTACCATCCTTAATCACAAATGAAGTACAACTGCTGCTACCTGGAAGATGGCTTTCCCATACATGAAGTACGAATGCAGACGAAGAAAGCTCCCGATGCCAGATCTTGAGGTCCCTTACTCCAGGAAAAGAAGAGGAGACATTCGGCACAACGCCACCATATCCTTTGTCTGTCTAAGATCTCTGAAGCTATGGGGAGAAGGAGTGAGATCGAGGCCTGCAAAAGTTTCCTAGGGTCAGATGGGATCAAGAAGGGAGACTGTTGGGGATATAACTATTAGGTATGACCCGCTCAGTAGGGCCGGGTTATACCTATGGCGAGTCAAGATATGAAGCCCAAGACGACACGTGAAGATGGCGGTTCAGTTAAGGGACCAAGCCCAAAGGCGACTCAAGGCCCGTAGAGATAAACCACCATATGTATGTAACTTGTGTTGTAAGGCTAGAATAGACAGAGACCGAGCCGGACACTGTTTATGAGCCGGCCGGGACTCTGAAAGCCGCTGGACATCGACCTCTGTATATAAAGGGACGACCCGGCGGCGGTTCAGGGCAAGTAACATCAGATCGAGAGCTAGGTCAAGCGATTTCGCTCCCTTGTAACCGAGACATAAGCAATCCCACTCAAAACTGGATCATAGGCTTTTACCTTCCCCGTAAGGGGCCGAACCAGTATAAACCCCATGTCCTTTGTCCCGATTAACCCCTTTAAGCTTCCTAGTTGCGATGGCTCCACGACTAAGTCCTTTCACTAGGACATCTGATGTGACAATTCCACGACAGTTGGCGCCCACCGTGGGGCCAGCGCATGGTGGATTTCAGTTCTTGAAGGGAACTTCGAAGGGCTCAAGGGATACGCTGTGGATGACCAAGAGTCGTCACGGCAAGCTCTACATTGACGATGCAGGCTGGGGCCCCGACGTTGGCTCAATTGAGTACGGGTACCGGGTCCCCTTCGGTGGAATCCATGTCTTCATCGGCAAGATCGGCGAGCCGGGCCCTGAGCCGGACATCTGCACCGACCTCGTCGAGACGGCTCAGCATGCGAGACCCGCCCGAGCTCAGCCTGCCATGAAGCGTGCCTTCGTGGGATGCATCCACGGAGGGGACCTTTCTGAAGGATCTGTGTTTGGCGGTGAGACGGCCATCTATTCTGATGGTGAGTCATCCACGGGTGAGACAAATTCATTGTATCAATTGCAAGACGGCGGACTTGGGGGCTGTTCCGATGGCAGTAGTATTCCGGACCTCCTTGAGCCGCCGAGCAGAGTTGGGATCTTCATGGCTGGCACGCAGCCCGTTCAGAACTCTACGGCTGCGGCAGTGATAACCTCCAGGTCAGCGGCAGCCGGGGTAGGAGGCCATGTGCGCCCGCTGGCTCAGGTGCTGATGGGTCTCATGGATAAGATGATAGCTCTATTAACCATCGTGGTTAACCCGGCGGATCAAGCTCAACATGATGCGGAAGTGGTGCAGCTAAAACAGGATATAGTGCAGGCTAAAGAAGACCTGGCGGCGGAAGACGTCAGGATGACCGCAGAGCGGGTGGCTCTGGACGCTCAGGCTCAGCGGATTCAGTCGCAGGCTTTCCAGCTCATGTTGGATCAGAATGCGTCAAATGAGGTCATGAGGAGGAGGTACCAGAAGACTCAATCCCGTCTGCCTCCGGTTTATGATCTTTGAAATCCCTTCCGTATACCCGGTTTAGGGCCGAGTAACCTGCCGGAGGTAAACTAGGTCGCAACACCCGAGGCTGGGACGCCGGTTCAGCCACGTGTAATGGAACCTCCTCAGATGAATACTGCTCCACCTCATTATGTACCAACAGGAGAACATGATTGCGGCGGCGACACGATTGGCGACTCTCCCGGTGGAGGGCGACTCTCCGAGAACGGTTGAAACTCGGAGGGTCAGAGAACTTCTTCAGACGGCTTTGGCGCAGCAAGAGGCATACTCGTATTGCCGAGACAGGATTCATTCAACCCCTCGCCCAAGCTGGATCCCGAGTTATAGCAGGCACATGGATTCAGCGGCCGTCTCAAGCAACACCTGGCGTCGTGACCAGCCGTGCGGGCATGACCCGGCGCGTGATGGAGCTCTTAACTTAGTTGATCAGGACAGGATACGTCAAGAGGCTGAGTGGGCGGCTCAGCAGGTGGCTGAGCAGGCGGCTCAACGGGTGGCTTACCAGTCTTTTCCAGTTTATCCGATGACTTCTATTGAGACAGGCCTGACCACTAGGACCGGAGGTGTCCCTTGTCTGGTGCCGGCTTTGAGTAACGAGCGTTTGCCCAAGGATTTCAAGGGGCCTCGAAAGGTGCCTAATTATACGGCCGACTTACAGCCTGGGGCATGGATTGAAAGCTATGAGCTACTGGAAGTCAGTGATGCTGCGATGGCCAAATACTTCACCATTATGTATGATGGGACGGCCCACACTTGGTTGAAGGGGATGCCGCCTAATTCCATCGGGTCATGGGCAGAGTTAAAGGCCTGGTTTATTCAGAACTTCAAAGATATGTGCAAGCAGCCCATGTCTATTATGGATTTGACTAATTGCAAGCAAGAGGAGGGTGAGTCCACGACCCAGTGGGTGCCGGGTCAAAGCCATAATACATTTGTCTGATAAGATGGATGCCGGTTCTGCAGTCTTAATGTTGGAGAAAAATTGCCGTTTTATGCCTCTGAAGATGAAGCTGGGGCGGCTCAAGCGCGATTGTAATGACATGGGCCAGCTGATGGCTGCTCTAGTCAAATATGCTGACTCTGATAGTACCAAGGATCCCGAGTCTGATGATGAGAAGACAGGGAAGGGAAAGAAGAACGGTAACTCCAAGGTTCCTCAGCATAACCCGACAAATCAAGGAGGTAATAATAAATGTAAGGCTAATGGTAGCTTGGAGTTTGTGGCTAACACCGATTCGTAGGGCAACAATCAACAACGTAAGGGGAGACCACCTCCTCGGTCTGGCGGGTCAAGCCCCACGCTTGATTAGTTGCTAAATAAGCCCTGTCCAAGGCACGGTACTCCACAGAAACCGGCCACTCACCTATGGAAGGACTGGACGATCATGAAGGCTTTCAAGAATTCCAACATGTTCGACGGTAATCATGGGCTAGGCGGCGGCTCGGGTGGCGGCGGCTTTCATGGCCCGGGCGGCGGTTCAAATTTCAATTTTCAAGGCTCTGAAGGTAATCAAGGTGGTTATAATCACCAATCTGGCCAGGGAGGTCAGCAGCAGCAGCAAGGTGGATATCAGAGTAATCCAAAGCAGCTGAATAGTGGTCAATATCATCTTTTTACCACCATTTTGTGCAAATGGGATCAGAAGCTTCATAAGAGGGCTGTGAACGCTGTTGAACCGGCAGTTCCTCGTTACTTGAGATGGTCTGAGAAGCCTATTCTATGGAGTAGGGAAGATCATCCTCCCCGGGTTGACAATCTGGGTCACTTGGCCTTGGTGGTGGCACCTCAGGTTGGCGGATATAAGTTCACTAAGGTGCTCATGGATGGAGGCAGTAGCATCAATATCCTTTATTATGAGACTTTTCGTTGCATGGGGTTGACCAATAAAAATCTCAAGACTTCCAACACTGTTTTTCATGGGGTTGTCCCTGGTAAGTCGGCGTACCCAGTGGGTAAGATTGAACTGGAAGTGGCCTTTGGAGATGAGGTGGTCAAAATCAAGAGCCCGTATCACGCCCTGTTTGGATGGCCGGCTTATGCCAAGTTCATGGCACGACCGTGTTATGTTTATTTGCAGCTCAAGATGCTAGGTCATAAGGGCACCATCACAGTGCATGGGAGTCAGAAGATAGCCTTGGAATGTGAGGAAGGCGATGCTGCTTACGCTGAATCTATTTGTGCGACAGAAGAGTTGAAGCTCTACAAGGGCAATGTTGACCCAGCGGACATGACGTCTTTGAAGAAGCCAACCACAGAGCATGAGCCGGTGATGAAGTTTAAGTCGGCCGATGACACCAAGCTTGTTGATTTTGTTCCAGGCAACTCGTCCAAGCAGTTCAGTATCAGTGCTAATCTGGATCCCAAATAGGAAAGCGCGCTCATTGAGTTCATCCATGAGAACAGGGACATCTTTGCATGGAAACCTTCTGACATGTCGGGTGTACCGAGAGAACTCGCTGAGCACACTCTCACTATTGATCCAAAATTTAAGCTGGTCAAGCAGTTTCTTCGGCAGTTCAATGAGGAGAGGCGTAAGGCCACTGGTGAGGAAGTGGCCCGGCTCTTGGCGGTCGGGTTCATTGTTGAAATTTTTTATCCAGAGTGGTTAGCTAACCTGGTGCTTGTGCTTAAGAAGAACGGCACGTGGCGTATGTGTGTGGATTACACGGACTTAAACAAGGCTTGCCCGGCTGATCCTTTCGCTCTCGCTCATATTGATCAAATCATTGATGCTACGGGGGGTTGTGAGTGTTTGAGCTTTTTGGATGCTTATTCTGGTTATCATCAGATCAAGATGGCAGTTAAGGACCAGGAGAAGACGGCTTTTATTACTCCGTTTGGAGCCTTCTGCTATGTGTCTATGCCTTTTGGGCTTAAGAGTGCCCAGGCGACTTATCAACGGTGTGTACAAACCTACCTTCACAATCAGATTGGGCGCAATGTTCATGATTATGTGGATGACATTGTGGTGAAGTCCAGAGAGAAGGAGACCTTGATAGATAACCTGAAGGAGACCTTTGATAATCTCCGGGTCTACAAGATGATGCTTAATCCGGCCAAGTGCGTTTTTGGTGTGCCAGCAGGCAAGCTTTTGGGTTTTCTGGTTTCTAATAGAGGCATTGAGGCTAACCCGGAGAAGATCAAGGCAATCACCTCTTTGGCTAAGCCGGTGTGTATCAATGATGTTCAACATTTGGCGGGTCATATTGCTGCTTTAAGCCGGTTCATAAGCCGGTTAGGTGAGAAGGCCATACCGCTGTATCAGATGATGAAAAAGACAGACGACTTCGTCTGGAGTGATGTTGCTAATGTTGCCTTTGAAGATTTTAAGAGACAACTAGCTGAGCCGCCGGTCCTTGCTGCTCCCATTGATAAGGAGCCATTATTGTTATATGTGACTGCTAACACACATGCTGTCAGTGTGGCCATTGTGGTGGAGCGCAAGGAGGCCGGCAAGGAACATCCGGTTCAACGGTTGGTTTATTACATCAGTGAGGTGCTTATTGAATCCAAGCAAAGGTATCCACGTTGGCAGAAGCTCGTTTATGGGGTGTTTATGGCAAGTCGGAAGCTTAAGCAATATTTGCTAGGTCATCCCATCACTGTGGTCAGTTCTGCTCCTTTAGGAGATATCATTCAAAACAGAGAAGCCACAGGACGAGTCGCCAAGTGGGCCATTAAACTTGGGCCTCATGGTTTAAAGTATGTGCCACTCACTGCTATCAAGTCTCAAGCACTGGTGGACTTCATCAATGACTGGACAAAGCTGCAGATTCCTGAAGAGAAGCCAGACAACACATATTGGACTATTCATTTTTATGGGTCCAGGCAATTGGAGGGCTCGGGGGCTGGAGTTGTTTTAGCTTCCCCTCGAGGTGACAAATTTTGTTATGTGCTACGGTTGATGTTTCCCTGTACTAACAATGCAGCTGAGTATGAGGCCTTGCTCCATGGTCTTCGGATGGCTAAGGAGATGAGCTTAAGCCGGGTAAGGTGCTTTGGTGACTCAGATCTATTGGCTCAACAAGTATCAGGCAAGTGGGATTCCAAGGATCCTCTCATGGCGGCTTATCACCGTGAAGTTGATGTCATTGCTGGACATTTCAAGGGTTACCAAGTGGAGCACATTGATCGTAGAAAGAACGAGGCGGCTGATGCCTTAAGCCGGCTGGGGTCTCACCGTAAGCCGGTGCCGCCTAACACTTTCTTGAATATTCTACATAACCCTTTTGTCAAGTTACGTACAGAGGAAGACTTGGTTGTTCCTGACCCGGAAGCACAATTGGTGGCGGCTCTTCATGTCATCCCAGATTGGACAGTACCATACTTGTCTTACATGACCCAGGGCGAGTTGCCTGAGGATGAAACCTTGGCCAGGCAGATAACCCAGTGGTCTAAGTCAATGACAATTGCCAATGGCGAGTTGCATTATCGCAGTGTCACTGGGGCGTTTCAGCGTTGTGTTTCTCCTGAGGAAGGTCAAG
Organism: Triticum aestivum; assembly: GCF_018294505.1. Lineage (NCBI taxonomy): Eukaryota > Viridiplantae > Streptophyta > Magnoliopsida > Poales > Poaceae > Triticum > Triticum aestivum. Next base: position 613,795,009 of record NC_057795.1, on the reverse strand, counting down.
AAATTCTTCGTGAGTTTCATGAAGGAGATTGTGGCCATCATGTCGGGTCAAAGTCCCTTGTGGCCAAGGCTTTCCGTCATGGATTTTATTGGCTGACGACTCACGCTGATGCAGAGGATCTGGTCAGTAAATGTGACGGTTGTCAGAAGTTCTCGAGACGTGCTCATGTGTCGTCTCAAGAGTTGAGGATGATTCCAATTACTTGGCTGTTTGTAGTCTGGGGGCTTGACATGGTTGGGCCTTTCAAGAGGTCCAAAGATAAAAAGACCCACCTCTTGGTGGCGGTTGATAAGTTCACAAAGTGGGTTGAGGCAGAGCCAGTTAGTAAGTGTGACGCAGCCACGACAGTTCAATTCATGAAGAAGGTGATATTTCACTTTGGCTTTCCACACAACATTATAACTGACAATGGTACTAATCTGTCTAAAGGCGCCATGGAAGGGTTTTGTCAACGTGAGCATATTCGGCTTGATGTTTCATCAGTGGCTCATCCCCAATCCAATGGTCAAGCTAAAAGATCCAATCAGGAAATTTTGAAAGGAATCAAGCCCCGGCTGTTGGTTCCTTTGCAATGGACACCGGGTTGTTGGGTCGAGGAGTTACCCTCTGTAATATGGAGCATCAATACTACTCCTAACAGGTCTATGGGTTATACGCCTTTCTTCATGGTTTACGGAGCCGAGGCGGTTCTCCCTAGTGACATCCGTCATGACTCGCCCTGCGTGGCGGCTTATGTTGAGGCTAATAATGAACAAGCGCGTCAGGATGCACTTGACCTATTAGATGAAAAGCGTGACCTGGCAGCAGCTCGATCGGCGATTTACCAGCAGGACCTGCATCGTTATCACAGCCGCCGGGTTAAGTCCATAACCTTTCAAGAAGGTGATTTGGTGCTCCGGCTCATCCAGGATCAAACTGATGCGCATAACATATCCCCACCTTGGGAAGGGCCCTTTGTGGTCAGCAAGAACTTAAACAATGGGTCATACTACCTTATTGATGTTCGAGAGCACAAAGACTCACGTAATTCGGAGGAGGAGACCCGCCGGCCGTGGAATATCGCTCATCTGCGGCATTACTACACTTGAGCCACCGAGTCTCATGATGTACATATTTTGACGATGTACATATTATGATAAGCAATAAAGCAGGACCTCTGTCCTTTTCATCCTCAATGATCATATGTCTTCATCATTGTCATTTCACATGACCAATTGGGGGCTGGTCGTATTCGAATCTAGCCTAACCCTCTTGGTCCCGCTCATGATCGTATTCGAATCTAGCCGTTAAACCTCATGATCATTAGGGGGCTTCCTGTTCAAACATAGGTCGTATTCGAACCAAAGAGAACATAGCTGTCGGTACCCTCTTGATCGGCACAATGCCAAGCTCACCAGGGGGATTCTTGATCATAGCTTAACCCCTTTTGGGTCCGACTTTGATCGTATTCGAATTAGAGTCGTTAAAAAACTCTCAAGGTCATTAGGGGGCTTTTGGTTCAAACATAGGTCATACTCGAACCAAAGAGAACATAGTTGTCTGTACCCTCTTGATCGGCGCAACGCCAAAGCCACTGGGGGCTACATGATCGTATTCAAATCCTAGCTTAATCCCTTTGGAATGGTTTACTGATCGTATTCGAATTAGAATCCTCAATTTTTTCTTTTTATCTGGTTTAAGTTTTTTGAAAACAATTTTTGGATTTTTTCTTGAGACTTTTTTGTTCAGATCTAAGTTTAAGTGTGGTTTAAATTTAACCCGGCTTGGCTTTGGACGATAAGTCGCCAGCATATGATAATCATCATACATTTTGGAAGTATTGGCTTCTAAGGATTGGGTTATCACCCTTACTGTTCAGGTTACATAAACCGGCAGTGCAAACTCAAAATCACAGGTATGATATTATAGTTGTGTCTCCAAGATATAATTCATAATAGGCTTATCTGTGACTCCTTTTTCCATATTAATGGTTATATATAAAGATACTATGACCCGCCCTGCGATAAGCCGCCAAGGGTTCTTGTGATCTCTTTTTGTGTGCAGGACAGTTGAAAGGTTTTCTTTGGCATAAGGAAACAGCTGATAAGTGTAATATGGGTGAATATAAGATGGCGGCTTAACATTGTTGAGCACCAAAACATGCATGATGGCACGACAAAACAAAGTTATTTCTACCCTATTACATGACTCCACAAGTCCAAATGATTAAAATTGTTTTTTCAGCAGACCACAGATATGAGCCGCCCGGCGGATCAATTCTCTTGTTGACCTAAAGCTTCCGGGTCAGCCGTCTCCGCTTCTTCGCCCTGTTCCCTGTCCTGGAAGGTTGATGATGACCAGTCAATGCCATTCAAAGCTTCAAATTCAGCTTCATCGTCAATTAGTCCGGCCGGGTCAACTTCAGGGGCGAAGGTATGCTTACGGATTGGTGGAATTAGGCTGATCACTTTATAATGCGGTGTTGGAATCCTCCGGTTCTCCGCGTCATAGCCTGGCTGGTACTTGGCGAGACCTGCTTCATCAGCTATCAGGGTAGCCACGGGGCGTATCTCCTTCACACAAGTGGCGAAGTCTTCCTGTTCAAAAGGAGTGCCATCCTCCTTAAGGCTTGGATAACCAATGGCGATGTCGGCCGGGTCTAATTCTGGTAGCCAAGCTTTGGCCCGGCTTAAGGCAGCCATGGCTCCGGCTCTTGCAGATGATCGCCTTAGTTCATTGAACCACTGGGGCAGCACAGAAAGCTTCCTTAGTACATCCACCAAGAGTGTGGGAACTTCATTTGACAGGGCCACTGTGGTTAAGGCACGCTGAGATCCGGTGTAGAGTTATTCCACCAGCATGTAAACCACCATCAGCTTTATCAGCATGTCTTGGTAAAGATTTGAACTCCTGGGGCCTGCATCACAATGTCAGGTGAGTAAATGATAGTTTATATGCTCATTAGAAAGATTCAAGTATTTAACACTTGTAGGGTGACTTACCAAAGATTGCTGAGACCATCTGAGATACATGGCGTTTTAAGCCGAATAATTCGACGGTCGCCTCTTCAAGAGCTGCCTCTGCCTTTTTAGCTTGATTGATCAAAGCAATCTTTTCTTCATCCCAGGCCCTTTTCTCCATTTCAAAGTCTTTTTCAGTTTCTCTTGTTCAGATACACTAAATTCAAATTTGGAGTTGGCCCTTTGGGTTTCCGTCTCTTGTTCTTCCAGGCGGTTCTTCAAGTCAGACACTTCTGATTGAAATTGAGTGGTGGTGGCCTGTATAAATACCGGGTCAAAATCATGACTGTTATCATACAATATTAAGTCCCAAGCCTTTTGCAAGCAACAACGCTTGGCACTTGGGGGCTACTGTCTACCGAAGAATTTTACCTAAGTGGTGGTTCATAAGAGTAAGTCCCAAGCACCTTGCAAGCAAGAGTACTTGGCACTTGGGGGCTAATGAATATTGCTGTTAAAATTTTAAAAGTATTTTATTCTATACAAGCATGTGAAGGACCGTCTCAAACATGCTGCTTAAACCGGCCCTTGGGGACTACGGAGTAAGCCGGATTTCTTACATGTTTTGTCCAAATATATCACTAATGTTCATAAGTTTGTTTCTAAGTCTACAACATATTCATCATAAGCAATAGACTTGCGGGCTGGCATAAGCAAGGATAATTCAGTGAAGGGAAGAATTTATACCTCAAATTTCTGGTGCATTTGCTTCACCATGTCAACTTCGACGTCGGCTACTATGTACTTGGCTAAGTTAGCCAGAGAAAACTTCCCCAATACTCATGTGAGTATAACCAGCAACACCAAACCTGACCTTGCAGCATTCCAGGTGCTCCTCCTTGGCAGAACACTTGGCCAGCACAGTAGGTCTTCCAGGCTCAATATAGCCGGTCTTGGTAATCTCAACATCAGTGTCTTGGGGATTGTCCGTCTTGGCTGGGCTAGAAACTTCAGAGTTTTCAGAGCCATCGGCGGCTTGCTCGGCAGGCGGGTCAGCGGTCGGCGTTGCGTGCCATGAGCTAGTTCAGGTGGCAGCTCATGAGCAGAGGCCTCAGGCGCGGCCGTCCCAAGTTTCGGCTCGTTAAAGATCGGCTCTTCGGCCGGCTTGTTCTTCTTCACCTTCTTGCTAGGCTTTGCTTTTCCGATGCATAAAGTCAAAAGATCAGTACAAATATAAAGAATTGAAATGAATACAGGATAAGTCAATCATCATTACCCTAGAGCGGTCTTGAAAGGTGGCAAATTGGACTGCATTGAGTCGCCGGAGGAAGGTGAAGTTTCTTGATAATTCGAGTCAGAAGAGTTGAGTGCTTGACGAGTGAGACCCGCCAAAGGATAAAAGGGATTTAAATCGGAGGTGACCTCTTTCCGGTGCTTCCTTGGGGTATTTGGTAAGCCGGAGGAGAGTTCCGCGTCTTTGTTGGTTTAGGTCTGCCTCCGGCTCTCATGAATCTGTCGCTTCAAAAGAAATTAAGGATCTTGATAAGTTAAGGGATGTGAAAATCTTACTTTCCGGGTTACTCTTCGGATTTTTTTATCTTGGAAAAGGCTCTGAGTCGGAGGAAATAATAGTTACCTCTTCATCTACCCCATGACTCGTTCCCGTGTCATCTTGATCATAATCGGTATCAATAAGGTGATTAAAGAATGAGCCAAGAGAGTCAAGGGCTGCCTCTGACTCAGAAGAGTCCTCCAGTTGAAACTGCTCAGAAGTGCTGGACTTCTTTCCTCTTTTCTTCGCGGCTTCTTTCTTGTCAGCTCTTTTGGCCTTCCTGGCTCTTTTTGCGGCCTCATGATCATATTTTGCCTTCCAAAATCTATCATCAGCCTGTGAAAATCAGCTAAGGTTGAGTACAGACAAACATCAAGATTAATTATTCAGATTGGCGGCTTACCACTGGAGCCGAGTTGGAAATATGCCCCAGATTATTGACTCTAGTGCAAGTGGGAGACTGTTGGAAATATGCCCTAGATGCAATAATAAAAGGATTATTATTATATTTCCTTGTTCATGATAATTGTCTATTATTCATGCTATAATTGTGTTATCCAGAAATCGTAATACATGTGTGAATACATAGACCACAACATGTCCCTAGTGAGCCTCTAGTTGACTAGCTCCTTGATTAACTGATAGTCATGGTTTCCTGACTATGGACATTAGATGTCGTTGATAACGGGATCACATCATTAGGAGAATGATGTGATGGACAAGACCCAATCCTAAGCATAGCACAAGATTGTGTAGTTCGTTTGCTAGAGCTTTTCCAATGTCAAGTATCATTTCCTTAGACCATGAGATCGTGTAACTCCTGCATACCATAGGAGTGCTTTGGGTGTACCAAACGTCACAACGTAACTGGGTGACTATAAAGGTATACTACGGGTATCCCCGAAAGTATCTGTTGGGTTGACACGGATCGAGACTGGGATTTGTCACTCTGTATGACGGAGAGGTATCTCTGGGCCCACTCGGTAATGCATCATCATAATGAGCTCAATGTGACCAAGTGTTTGGTCATGGGATCATGCATTACGGTACGAGTAAATGACTTGCCGGTAACAAGATTGAACGAGGTATTGGGATACCGACGATCGAATCTCGGGCAAGTAACATACCGATTGACAAAGGGAATTGTATACGGGATTACTCGAATTCTCAACATCGTGGTTCATCCAATGAGATCATCGTGGAACATGTGGGAGCTGACATGGGTATCTAGATCCCGCTATTGGTTATTGGCCGGAGAGCTGTCTCGGTCATGTCTACGTGATTCCCGAACCCGTAGGGTCTACACACTTAAGGTTCGGTGATGCTAGGGTTGTAGAGATATTAGTATGCGGTAACCCGAGAGTTGTTCGGAGTCCCGTATGAGATCTCGGACGTCACGAGGAGTTCCGGAATGGTCCGGAGGTGAAGAATTGTATATAGGAAGTCCAGTTTCGGCCACCGGGAAAGTTTCGGGGGGTCACCGGTATTGTACCAGGACCACCGGAAGGGTCCCAGGGGACCACCGGGTGGGGCCACCTATCCCGGAGGGCAACGTGGGCTAAAGAGGGAAGGGAACCAGCCCTGGTGGGCTGGTGCGCCCCCCTTGGGCCTCCCCTGCGCCTAGGGTTGGAAACCCTAGGGGTGGGGGGGCGCCCCACTTGACTTGGGGGGCAAGTCCCCCCCTAGGCTACCGCCCCCCCTTGAGATGGGATCTCTAGGGGTCGGAGCACCCCCTAGGCCCCCTATATAAAGAGGGGCTGTCAGGACCCCGACTCAGTGCCACACCGATCTAGCATGTAACACCTCGTATCACTTTGCGGCCTCACGCACGGTATTCCCACGGGTGTCGCCTTACCAGGCCCGAGACCGTTTGCGCCTTTTGGCACACGTATATGATAGTGTCGCTAGCATCCATATGACAAGGAGCCCGGGCTGACATGGCTAGTCGTGAACCATAGTGGCACTAACTTACAGGGACAGGCATACATGACCCAGCAACGAGCGTGTCGGTCATCAGCGAGTGAATCCGGGCTGTAGCAGCTGGGCTAGCAGGACTCCGGTAAACCGGGCTGTAGCAGGCTAACAGGACTCCGGTGGACACCGCGTGACATTTCCCTGAAGGGACAGACACAGGAACGAAGAAGGACACATGCCGACCATCCTAAGTGTTCCGGAGTAGTAGCAAGCTACCATGGCTCAGTGAAAGCACTAGGAGACATTTCCCGGTAAGTGAGGCTACCAAGGATAAACAACTAGGTTGTCAGATCCCACACATACCAAGCATTTCAATAACATACACACAATATGCTCGATATGTGCAAATACAACATGGCATCACAACATGACTCTACGACTCAAGTATTTTATTCAATAGGCTCCGAGGAGCGAGATATTACAAACTTGGGTCTCATGACCCAACATTCAGAGCATACAAGTCAAAGCACAAGCGGAAGCTGAACATGTCTGAGTACAGACATCTAGAAATGAAAAAGGCTGGGAAGCCTGACTATCTAACAGATCCTGCCGAGGGCACAAGATCGTAGCTGAGGTATCAAGCTAAACATCGAAGTCCACGTGGAACTACTAGCGAGACTGAAGTCTCTCTGCAAAAACATAAATTAAGCAACGTGAGTACAAATGTACCCAGCAAGACTTACATCAGAACTAACTACATATGCACCATTATCAACAAAGGGGGTGGTGGGGTTTAACTACAGCAAGCCATCTTTGACTCAGTGGCTACCCTGAACTACGACTACAAGTAACTCTTTTGAGGTGCCGCACACGAGTCCACATATTCACCATATCAATACACCACTATGGATCCGCTCCCGTCTCCCTACGAGAACGCCATCCATAGCACTCATGCTTATCTTGCGTATTTTAGAGTATCCACTTTCACTTGTCTATGAACTGTACAGACAACCAAGAACTCCTTTACCGCGGACACGGCTATTCGAATAGATCATATTAACCCTATAGGGGTGTACTTCTTCACACACGCTCTCACCACTTATCGCCGTTTACACGACATGTACTCGGCAACCTTCAAGCGGAAGCCCAGCGAGGGTGTCGGCCATGACCTGACTAACCACACAAGTCTCTTGTCCAGGTTTATCGCCTATTCGGGTTCCATCCGCAAGGAGATCCAGCCGGGGTGTCGCTCACGGCCCCAAACGATGTGTGCAGGGTTCCCAAGCCCACCTCGACGGGTGGATCTACGCTTGGTACACCGTGCCACTGTGCCTAGTCTGTCCCAAGCCCACCTGTACCGGGTGCCACTTGGTAGACTACTAACACTACCTACAAACACCAGAAACTAGTTGCAACTCCTGGACAAAGATTAGGTTGATTAATAAGTCGAGAGGGGCACTTAAGCATTCCAATGTATGGTAGTAGCTATTCATGGATCACAAACACAGAACTCAGTTCCTGAGGACGGCTGCAATGAGACAACCCACCATGTACTCCTACATGGCCTCTCACCGCTACCTTTACCAAATCGCATTCACACACTTAGACCACACACAGTAGGACTTGTTCACACACCTCCAATTCATCCTCGATGAATCAGACCTGACTCAACTCTAAGCAGTAGCAGGCATGACAAACAAGCATGAATGAGTAGGCACATCAGGGCTCAAACAACTCCTACTCATGCTAGTGGGTTTCGTCTATTTACTGTGGCAATGACAGGTCATGCAAAGGAAAGGGGTTCAACTACCGCAACATGTAATAGTTGAATCGTTGTTGTCCTAATGCAGTAAAAGAGAGCAGGAGGGAGCGAGTGGGATTGTATCAGAATGAACAAGGGGGGTTTGCTTGCCTGGCACTTCTGAAGATAGCATTGAGTCTTCATCAGTGTTAACGATCACAACATCAGAACATCGTCTACCGAGAGGGGACAAGCACCGACAAACAAAGAAGAAACACAATCAATGCAATGCACAATATGATGCATGATCATGACATGGCAATATGCTGTGGTTTGGGCTAATGCAACTAGCAGCAAGTTAAATGGAGTTGGTTTGAACCCTAGGTTCAAATTTAAGCTCCATATGTGGATATTCATATGCCATTTATTTGATTTGCCCTAACATGCATGAAAATGGTACAGATGGATAGATTGGATTTTTCTGATCATTTTTCATATATAACTTATTTCATTTGGAGTTGCGGTTGATTTTATATGAATTTTAGAAATTTTAGGTATTTTCTAGAATTTCTGAATTATTTTAAATACAGAAATTGTTTACTGCGTCAGCATGACAACAACATGACGTCAGCAGGTCAACGGGGCTAGTCCAGGTCAAACCTGACGCGTGGGGTCCACACGTCACTGATTAACTAACTAATCTAACTTAATTAGTGTTAAACTACTACTAACTAAAAATGTCAGTGGAGTTAATTAACCTTAATTAAAAACTAAACTAAGATTAGCTGGGGCCTAGGCCCACTTGTCAGCGACCCATGGGAGGTCAAACCCCTGGTCAACAGGGCCTAACCAGCCGGCGGCTTGTCGCCGGTGGCAACAGGCGCGACGGAGGGCTCGGGGTCGCTCTCCCGAAGCCCAAACGAGCGGCGGAGGGCACCCGCGGGGAGCTGGAGCTCTCCCGCATCCAGTGCAGCAAGAGGCAGCAGCTGGGGTGGACGGAGTTGAGCGCGGCAAGGTCATCCGCGGCGGCCGGAATTCGGCCGGGTGCGGGGACGCAGCTGCGGTGCGCTGGGAAAGCAACTGGTGGTGGCGTTGGCTTCCTGCGGAGCTTCTGAGCATGGTGACACGCGCAGGTGCGGGCTGTGGTGGCTTAGACCACGGTGGCGCCATGGCCGGAGGCGGAGGGCTCTCGGGCTCGATGGGAACGACGACTATGCGGCGCAATCGAGCAAGGGGAGAGAGGGGGACGAAGGAGGAGCTCACGGTGGGTCAGACGAGCGGCTCGGTGGCCTCGGGGGAGGCTTGGAAGTGATGGGCGACGATGGTGATCTTCGGCGGCCATGTAGAGAAGAAGAGCTCGATGACGAGGCTTCAAGGCGTCCGGGGTCGTGTGGTTCGGCGTAGAGGTGCGCGGCAGTGAGGTGGAGCTCGTGAGCGGGATGGCTGGCCGTGGGGAGGTCGGCGGTAGCGGCGAATGGCGACGGTGGCGGCGGCTCCGTTCGGTGGTGAGAGAGAGGGGTCCAAGGGAGAGGATGAGGGTGAGGGAGAGAGCAGAGAGTGAGGGGAAAGTGAGAGGGGGGCCTCGGGCATCTCCAGACGCGGATTAGGACGAATGAGAGGCCTCCAGCGCGAAGTAGGAGGTGGCCGGCGTTGATGCGTGTGCGTCCAGCACGCAGCTGCTTCACGGCGAGGGGAAGGAAGACGAGTGGCAGCTGGGCTGCACAGTAACGGGCCGCGCAGGTGGGCTGGTATCCCTGGTGGGCCTCAAGGTAAGTCCAGGTAAGGTTGCTCTGTTTTATTTCCTGTTTTCTATTTTCTGTAAAATTTAGGGCTTTTCTAAAAATACTAAAATGTTTCCAAAAAATCTGCAAATAATTGTGGGCTCTGTTGGGATTATTCCTAACAGCCCACACTTAAGTTCAGAATTGATTGAGCACATTAAATAATATATAGCATTTAAATGCCCAATTGCAAATACTATATGATTTAATTCAGTGACCAAATATGTCATGGAAAAATGTGCAACACCTCTGATTACTGTTTATAGTATTAACCAGAAATGATGAACATTTTTGAAAGCCATTTGGACTTACTGAGAATATTTTAGGTGAACCTAGTGAATTCCTTTTTATGCTAGGGTTTGAACATCCCCCATTTCAAGTTCATTTGGAAATTAAACATGATGCACACATGAAGGGCTAGCCTACTACATACCAGGACTAGGGATGTGACAGGGGGGGGAGGGAGGGCAGCCGCACCCTAGTCCCTGGCGCCTCCCTCTCCCCCCGTACCACCTCTCCTTCTCGCTGTGCTTGGTGAAGCCCTGCCGAGATCGCCGCTGCTTCCACCACCACGCCGTCGTGCTGCTGGATCTCCATCAACCTCTCCTTCCCCCTTGCTGGATCAATAAGGAGGAGACGTCTTCCCCAACCATACGTGTGTTGAACGCGGAGGTGTTGTCCGTTCAGCACTAGGATCTTCGGTGATTTGGATCACGACGAGTACGACTCCCTCAACCCCATTCTCTTGAACACTTCCGCTCGCGATCTACAAGGGTATGTAGATGCACTCCTCTCTCTCGTTGCTAGATGACTCCATAGATTGATCTTGGTGAAGCGTATAATTTTTTTTATTTTCTGCAACGTTGCCCAACAGTGGTATCAGAGCTAGGTCTATGCGTAGTTTCTTTGCACGAGTAGAACACAAATTTATTGTGGGCGTAGATGTTCTCAATTTTCTTGCCACTACTAGTCTTATCTTGTTTCGGCGGCATCGTAGGATGAAGCGGCCCAGACCGACCTTACAGTACGCTTACGTGAGACAGGTTCCACCGACTGACATGCACTACTTGCATAAGGTGGCTAGCGGGTGTCTGTCTCTCCCACTTTAGTCGGATCGGATTCGATGAAAAGGGTCCTTACGAAGGGTAAATAGAAATTGGCATATCACGTTGTGGCTTTCACGTAGGTAAGAAACGTTCTTGCTAGAACCCTATTGCAGCCACGTAAAAAACATGCAACAACAATTAGAGGACGTCTAACTTGTTTTTGCAGCATATGCCTTGTGATGTGATATGGCCAAAAGTTGTGATGAATGATATATATGTGATGTATGAGATCATGTTCTTGTAATAGGAATCACGACTTGCATGTCGATGAGTATGACAACTGGCAGGAGCCATAGGAGTTGTCTTAATTATAGTATGAATTGCGTGTCAATGATTAAATGCCATGTAATTACTTTACTTTATTGCTAAACCATTAGCCACAGTAGTAGAAGTAATAGTTGGCGAGCAACTTCATGGAAACACGATGATGGAGATCATGGTGTCATGCCGGTGACGAAGATGATCATGGCGCCCCGAAGATGGAGATCAAAGGAGCTATATGATATTGGCCATATCATGTCACTATATGATTGCATGTGATGTTTATCATGTTTTTGCATCTTATTTGCTTAGAACAACGGTAGTACGTAAGATGATCCCTCATAATAATTTCAAGAAAGTGTTCCCCCTAACTGTGCGCCGTTGCGAAAGTTCGTTGTTTCGAAGCACCACGTGATGATCGGGTGTGATAGATTCTAACGTTCACATACAACGGGTGTAAGACAGATTTACACATGCATAAACACTTAGGTTAACTTGACGAGCCTAGCATGTACAGACATGGCCTCGGAACACAAGAGACCGAAAGGTCGAACATGAGTCGTATGGAAGATACGACCAACATGGAGATGTTCACCGATGATGACTAGTCCGTCTCACGTGATGATCGGACACGGCCTAGTTGACTCAGATCATGTATCACTTAAATGACTAGAGGGATGTCTAATCTGAGTGGGAGTTCATTAAATAATTTGATTAGGTGAACTTAATTATCATGAACTTAGTCTAAAAACCTTTGCAAAATGTCTTGTAGATCAAATGGACAACGCTCATGTCAACCTCAACTTCAACGCGTTCCTAGAGAAAACCAAGCTGAAAGATGATGGTAGCAACTATACGGACTGGGTCCGGAACCTGAGGATCATCCTCATAGCTGCCAAGAAAGCATATGTCCTAGAAGCACCGCTAGGTGAAGCACCCATCCCAGAGAACCAAGACGTTATGAACGCTTGGCAGTCACGTGCTGATGATTACTCCCTCGTTTAGTGCGGCATGCTTTACATCTTAGAACCGGGGCTCCAAAAGCGTTTTGAGAAACACGGAGCATATGAGATGTTCGAAGAGCTGAAAATGATTTTCCAAGTTCATGACCGGGTCGAGAGATATGAAGTCTCCGACAAGTTCTATAGTTGTAAGATGGAGGACAATAGTTCTGTCAGTGAGCACATACTCAAAATGTCTGGGTTGCACAACCGCTTGTCCCAGCTGGACTTTAACCTCCCGGACGAGGCGGTCATAAACAGAATCCTTCAGTCGCTCCCACCTAGCTACAAGAGCTTTGTGATGAACTACAATATGCAGGGGGTGGTGAAAACTATTCCTGAAGTATTTTCGATGCTGAAATCAGCGGAGGTGGAAATCAAAAAGGAACATCAAGTGTTGATGGTCAATAAAACGACTAGTTTCAAGAAAGGCAAGGGTAAGAAGAACTTCAAGAAGGACGGCAAGGGAGTTGCCGCGCCCGGTAAGCCAGTTGCCGGGAAGAAGCCAAAGAATGGACCCAAGCCTGAGACTGAGTGCTTTTATTGCAAAGGGAAGGGTCACTGGAAGCGGAACTGCCCCAAATACTTAGCGGACAAGAAGGCCGGCAACACTAAAGGTATATGTGATATACATGTAATTGATGTGTACCTTACCAGTACTCGTAGTAGCTCCTGGGTATTTTATACCGGTGCCGTTGCTCATATTTGTAACTCAAAGCAGGAGCTGCGGAATAAGCGGAGACTGGCGAAGGACGAGGTGACGATGCGCGTCGGGAATGGTTCCAAGGTCGATGTGATCGCCGTCGGCACGCTACCTGTACATTTACCTACGGGGTTAGTTTTAAACCTCAATAATTGTTATTTAGTGCCAGCTTTGAGCATGAACATTGTATCTGGATCTCGTTTAATACGAGATGGCTACTCATTTAAATCCGAGAATAATGGTTGTTCTATTTATATGAGAGATATGTTTTATGGTCATGCCCCGCTGGTCAATGTTTTATTCTTAATGAATCTCGAATGTGATGTTACACATATTCATAGTGTGAATACCAAAAGATGTAAGATTGATAATGATAGTCCCACATACCTGTGGCACTGCCACCTTGGTCACATTGGCGTCAAACGCATGAAGAAGCTCCATACAGATGGAATTTTGGAATCTCTTGATTTCGAATCATTTGACACGTGCGAACCATGCCTCATGGGTAAAATGACCAAGACTCCGTTCTCCGGAACAATGGAGCGAGCAACCAACTTATTGGAAATTATACATACTGATGTGTGCGGTCCAATGAGCGTTGAGGCTCGTGGTGGCTATTGTTATGTTCTCACTCTCACTGATGACTTAAGTAGATATGGGTATGTCTACTTGATGAAACACAAGTCTGAGACCTTTGAAAGGTTCAAGGAATTTCAGAATGAGGTAGAAAATCAACGTGACCGAAAAATAAAGTTCTTATGATCAGATCGTGGAGGAGAATATTTAAGTCACGAATTTGGTACGCACTTAAGGAAATGTGGAATCGTTTCACAACTCATGCCGCCTGGAACACCTCAGCGTAACGGTATGTCCGAACATCGTAATTGCACTTTATTGGATATGGTGCGGTCTATGATGTCTCTTACCGATTTACCGCTATCATTTTGGGGATACGCTTTAGAGACAGCTACATTCACTTTAAATAGGGTACCGTCTAAATCCGTTGAGACGACACCGTATGAATTATGGTTTGGGAAGAAACCTAAGCTGTCGTTTCTAAAAGTTTGGGGATGCGATGCTTATGTCAAGAAACTTCAACCTGAAAAGCTCGAACCCAAGTCGGAAAAATGCGTCTTCATAGGATACCCTAAGGAAACCATTGGGTATAGCTTATACCTTAGATCCGAAGGCAAGATCTTTGTTGCCAAGAACGGGTCCTTTCTGGAGAAAGAGTTTCTCTCAAAAGAAGTAAGTGGGAGGAAAGTGGAACTTGATGAAGTACTACCTCTTGAACCGGTAAGTAGCGCAGCTCAGGAAGATGTTCCTGTGGTGCCTACACCGACTGGAGAGGAAATTAATGATGATGATCAAGGTACTTCGGATCAAGTTACTACTAAACTTCGTAGGTCTACAAGGACACGTTCCACACCAGAGTGGTATGGCAACCCTGTCCTGGAAATCATGTTGTTAGACAACGGTGAACCTTCGAACTATGAAGAAGCGATGGCGGGCCCAGATTCCAACAAATGGCTTGAAGCCATCCAATCTGAGATAGGATCCATGTATGAAAACAAAGTATGGACTTTGACAGACTTGCCAGATATCGGCGAGCGATAGAAAACAAATGGATCTTTAAGAAGAAGACGGACGCGGATGGTAATGTTACCATCTATAAAGTTCGACTTGTTGGTAAGGGTTATCGACAAGTTCAAGGGGTTGACTACGATGAGACTTTCTCTCCCGTAGCGAAGCTGAAGTCCGTCCGAATCTTGTTAGCAATTGCCGCATACTATGATTATGAGATATGGCAAGTGGACGTCAAAACGGCATTCCTTAACGGCTATCTTAAGGAAGAACTGTATATGATGCAGCCGGAAGGTTTTGTCGATCCTGAGAATGCTAACAAGGTATGCAAACTCCAGCGATCCATTTATGGGTTGGTGCAAGCATCTCGGAGTTGGAACATTCGCTTTGATGAGATGATCAAAGCGTTTGGGTTTATGCAGACTTATGGAGAAGCCTGCGTTTACAAGAAAGTGAGTGGGAGCTCTGTAGCATTTCTCATATTATATGTAGATGACATACTTTTGATGGGAAATGATATAGAACTTTTGAACAGCATTAAGGCCTACTTGAATAAGTGTTTTTCAATGAAGGACCTTGGAGAAGCTGCTTACATATTAGGCATCAAGATCTATAGGGATAGATCGAGACGCCTCATAGGTCTTTCACAAAGCACATACCTTGATAAGATATTGAAGAAGTTCAATATGGATCAGTCCAAGAAGGGGTTCTTGCCTGTGTTGCAAGGTGTGAAATTGAGCTCGGCTCAATGCCCGACCACGGCAGAAGATAGAGAAAATATAAGTGTCATCCCCTATGCCTCGGCTATAGGGTCTATTATGTATGCCATGCTGTGTACCAAACCTGATGTAAACCTTGCCGTAAGTTTGGTAGGTAGGTACCAAAGTAATCCCGGCATGGAACACTGGACAACGGTCAAGAATATCCTGAAGTACCTGAAAAGGACTAAGGACATGTTTCTCGTTTATGGACGTGACGAAGAGCTCATCATAAAGGGTTACGTCGACGCTAGCTTCGACACAGATCTAGATGACTCTTAGTCACAAACTGGATACGTGTATGTTTTGAATGGTGGGGCAGTAAGCTGGTGCAGTTGCAAGCAGAGCGCCGTGCTGGGATCTACATGTGAAGCGGAGTACATGGCAGCCTTGGAGGTAGCGCATGAAGCAATATGGATGAAGGAGTTCATCACCGACCTAGGAGTCATACCCAATGCGTCGGGGCCGATCACTCTCTTCTGTGACAACACTAGAGCTATTGCCCTTGCCTAGGAGACCAGGTTTCACAAGAAGACCAGGCACATCAAGCGTCGCTTCAACTCCATTGGTGAAAATGTTCAAGATGGAGACATAGATATTTGCAAAGTGCATACGGATCTGAATGTCGCAGATCCGTTGACTAAACCTCTTTCGCGAGCAAAACATGATCAACACCAGAACTCTATGGGTGTTCGATTCATCACAATGTAACTAGATTATTGACTCTAGTGCAAGTGGGAGACTGTTGGAAATATGCCCTAGATGCAATAATAAAAGGATTATTATTATATTTCCTTGTTCATGATAATTGTCTATTATTCATGCTATAATTGTGTTATCCGGAAATCGTAATACATGTGTGAATACATAGACCACAACATGTCCCTAGTGAGCCTCTAGTTGACTAGCTCGTTGATTAACTGATAGTCATGGTTTCCTGACTATGGACATTGGATGTCGTTGATAACGGGATCACATCATTAGGAGAATGATGTGATGGACAAGACCCAATCCTAAGCATAGCACAAGATCGTGTAGTTCGTTTGCTAGAGCTTTTCCAATGTCAAGTATCATTTCCTTAGACCATGAGATCGTGTAACTCCCGGATACCGTAGGAGTGCTTTGGGTGTACCAAACGTCACAACGTAACTGGGTGACTATAAAGGTGTACTACGGGTATCCCCGAAAGTATCTGTTGGGTTGACACGGATTGAGACTGGGATTTGTCACTCCGTATGACGGAGAGGTATCTCTTGGGCCACTCGGTAATGCATCATCATAATGAGCTCAATGTGACCAAGTGTTTGGTCACGGGATCATGCATTACGGTACGAGTAAAGTGACTTGCCGGTAACAAGATTGAACGAGGTATTGGGATACCGATGATCGAATCTCGGGTAAGTAACGTACCGATTGACAAAGGGAATTGTATACGGGATTACTCGAATTCTCGACATTGTGGTTCATCCGATGAGATCATCTTGGAACATGTGGGAGCCGACATGGGTATCCAGATCCCGCTGTTGGTTATTGGTCGGAGAGCTGTCTCGGTCATGTCTACATGATTCGCGAACCCGTAGGGTCTACACACTTAAGGTTCAGTGACGCTAGGGTTGTAGAGATATTAGTATGCGGTAACCCGAAAGTAGTTCGGAGTCCCGGATGAGATTCCGGACATCACGAGGAGTTCCGGAATGGTCCGGAGGTGAAGAATTGTATATAGGAAGTCCAGTTTCGGCCACCGGGAAAGTTCTGGGGGGTCACCGGTATTGTACCGGGACCACCGGAAGGGTCCCGGGGGTCCATCGGGTGGGGCCACCTATCCCGGAGGGGCACGTGGGCTGAAGAGGGAAGGGAACCAGCCCCTGGTGGGCTGGTGCGCCCCCCTTGGGCCTCCCCTGCGCCTAGGGTTGGAAACCCTAGGGGTGGGGGCGCCCCACTTGACTTGGGGGGCAAGTCCCCCCCCCCCATAGGCCGCCGCCCCCCTTGAGATGGGATCTCTAGGGGTTGGAGCACCCCCTAGGCCCCCTATATAAAGAGGGGGGAGGGAGGGCAGCCGCACCGTAGTCCCTGGCGCCTCCCTCTCCCCCCGTACCACGTCTCCCTCCTGCTGTGCTTGGTGAAGCCCTGCCGAGATCGCCGCTGCTTCCACCACCACACCGTCGTGCTGCTGGATCTCCATCAACGTCTCCTTCCCCCTTGCTGGATCAAGAAGGAGGAGACGTCTTCCCCAACCATACGTGTGTTGAACGCGGAGGTGCTGTCTGTTCAGCACTAGGATCTTGGTGATTTGGATCACGACGAGTACGACTCCCTCAACCCCGTTCTCTTGAACGCTTCCGCTTGCGATCTACAAGGGTATGTAGATGCACTCCTCTCTCTCGTTGCTAGATGACTCCATAGATTGATCTTGGTGAAGCATATAATTTTTTTATTTTCTGCAACGTTCCCCAACACCATGTCTGGTTCCAGTCTTTGGGGTGACTTGGTGGATTCGCATAAGGAAAAATGACGTCTCTCCGTCGTTGAATTGAGACGCCGCCAAGAATTGAGACCTCGCCAAGCTCCAAGCTAGGTCCATTGGCACATTCATTCTGGCGGTTCAAATAAAATAACTCTCTGAAGAGTAGTAAGTTGGGTTCTTCTCCAAGATACACCTCATTGAACACTTGAAAGTTGCAAATATTTGACACGGAATTGGGTCCGATGTCTTGAGGACGGAGGTCAAAAAAGTGCAGGACGTCTCTGAAGAACTTTGAGCCGGGTGGTGAAAAACCCCGGTTCATATGATCAGTGAAGACGATGACCTCCCCCTCCTTGGGCTTAGGCTTTTCCTCTGTTGGGTTAGGAGCATGATATGACATAACTTCCTTCTTTGGGAGATAGCCAGTCTTCACAAAGTCATCAAGCGTACTATCTGTGACGATGGACTTGACCCAATGGCATGAAGTGGGTGGTTTGAGCGGCATTGTGATGGAAGCCTAACAAAGAGTAAATTCCCGGTTCAAATTTAAGCTGGAGAGAAATATTATAGTGCATATTCAAGATGGCGGCTTATAAAGGGACCTAATGGTATATGGCTAATTATGTCAGATTATTTAAGCCGCCATGAGCGCCATAAGCAGTCAAGTTATCTAAGCCACCATGAGTGGTTAAGATTATCAATTGAGCATTGCAATTTTAAACTGGTGATAAGAGTCGCCATGGCTAGGTGGATCTAACAAAATGCAGTATTTGCCTAAGTGTTGCACAAACAAGTTTCACAGGTTGCAACTATTATTTTGGATCAACGGTTGTTCAGAAATGAAAATATTCTAGACCTAAAAACCTAGTACAGATGAGTTCGTGAGTTCTAATGAGGCCTCTTTACAGAAAAAAGGGATCCACTAGTATAAAAAATGGACGCAAAACAACTACCGCATGAGTTCTATATTACTTTTGGATCAAAGGAGGTTGCAATGGAAGAACTACGAATAAACCGTGATGAACTATGAAGAACACAGAGGAAACTCGCAAACGCGGATATGAGGTGTGGGAAAGCAGGAACTTACAGCGGTAGATCTACTACGGAGGGTCGCCGCCGTTTCTCTGGATCGATTCAGGTTGATGCAACGGCCTGGACAAGGACGCCGGTGCGCTCTGCGGTGGCGGCGGAGCTCGAGTAACAGAAGGGTGGAGAGGTGGAAGACGATGGAAAGGGGGAGAATGAGGAAAGACCAGTCATGCCTATTTATAAGGAAAGGCTCGTAAGTGGGCACGAAAAACGAGGAGGCCAAAAACATGGTTATCCAGCTACAAGGACGCCTCAATTCTCGGGATGGTCATTAAGATAAAGATCTGTTGAGATATGTTGGACAAAGTGCAAATTAAAGACAGATGATGTCATGGCGGGTTACCACAAATCCAAAGGATGATGTCATGGCGGGTTATAAACCTTCTGTACAAACGAAGAGCAGAAGGGTTTTTCTAAGTGTTAAAGATTGACATGAACCAGTTCAAATCAATCTGGGGCCTAATGTTGGGGATATAACTATTAGGTATGACCCGCTCAGGAGGGCCGGGTTATACCTATGGCGATTCAACATATGAAGCCCACGATAACACGTGAAGATGGCGGTTCAGTTAAGGGCCCAAGCCCAAAGGCGACTCAAGGCCCGTAGAGATAAACTGCCATATGTATGTAACTTGTGTTGTAAGGCACGAATAGACAGAGACCGAGCCGGACACTATTTATGAGTCGGCCGGGACTCTGAGAGCCGATGGGCGTCGACCTCTATATATAAAGGGACGACCCGGCGGTGGTTCAGGGCAAGTAACATCAGATCGAGAGCTAGGTCAAGCAATTTCGCTCCCTGGTAATCGAGACATAAGCAATCCCACTCAAAACTGGATCATAGGCTTTTGCCTTCACCGTAAGGGCCGAACCAGTATAAACCCTGTGTCCTTTGTCCCGATTAACCCCTTTAAGCTTGCTAGTTGCGATGGCTCCATGACTAAGTACTTTCACTAGGACATCTGACATGACAATTCCATGATAGAGACGATGGGGAGCATGGTTGGAGGAGATGGCCACCATGGTGGGCATGTGGTCGGAGGAGATGACCTGCACCAGCGTTGGACGGAGGACAGAGGCGACGCCGAGATGCGCTGGCTCGATGCGCCTGGTGCGTTGTCCCTCCCGCAAAGGCCGCTTGGAGATGTGCGCTCTTGGGGCAAGCGAGGTCCATGGGGAGAAGCAGCGTCGCATGGGTAGGAGGGGCGGGCTGGGCGGTGTCGCCTCAGCTGGCGGCATCGCAAGGATGGTCACGGCTAGTTCACGAGACACGGCTGGTGGCATCGCAAGGACGATCGCGGCTAGTTCACGAGACGCGGCTGGCGCAGGCGCTGGGGTAGTGCGGACACGGACGCGGCCGCACGGATGCCGGGGCAGGCTCTATCTCCTGGATATCCCAGGACGGATGCCATGCTGTGAGCATCAACAATCGGCGATGGCGATCGTGCACAGAGGCGATGGAGCGATGCAGTGCGGCGAGGTTGTCGTGCATGGAGGAGACGCAGTTGGTTGGTTGCGTCTGGATACAAGGCCGCCGCCGTGACAGACAGTGAGGTCGAGGTCAAGGGCGTTGAATTTCCTTAATTTTCTATCAAACTTCCATGATTGTAGGGACCGGTTGTTGGAGTACTCCTCACCTGGTGAAGTACGGTCAGTCATTGGAAATTGCTAAGTGCACACCATAAAGAGATTAGATTAATGATGTCTGTTAGATTGAGAATTGTGGGCCTAATCGTGTGGTGCCGATTGGTTCATGCGGTGTTGTGGGACTAATTATGGGGTGCACCTAAAAAAGTTCCTGTTTGATTGTTAATAGTAGTGAAGATGATGTGATGCGAGATAAGTTTTTGGCTCTTTTTAGATGAAAGGCATCAGCCTGACTTTATAAATAAAGCCACCAGGCAGTGTTCAGCAGCCAAACTTACAAGTAGCCAAAGCCCAAAGACGCACAAAATAAACATAGTACTGATACATGGCTCCCAAACCAAAGATGGCATGCAGGCCAGACTACGAAGAACACAGCACCAAGGGACCTCCAAGTTCCATTAAACTCCAGGTTGCATGCACGACAGGGAAGAAGCAGTAGCCCGAATCTTTGAAGTCATCATATCAAAAGCCTCGTGGTCAACGTCCCTAGTCAATGATCTCCACTGGTTCAAGAATATGCAAGATTTAAATAAGCAGTCAACAGGTTTAGCCGGGAAGGAGTGTTGATAGTAAACTTGTTTCTAGTATTTCACAGCGACCAACAAATCGCCACAAACCCCACCCAAAAAACCTGTTTAGAGGTTCCAAACAGGCCATTGGTCAAGACCCTAAGGTCAGCAAAGGATGATGGGCTCCAAGATACGTGAAGCCATGATCTGATGCAGCACCACACGAATTTGGCCAGGGAGCACTGGAAGAAGATATACTCCGTATCTTCGAGCACACCACACAAAGTACACCTATCTAAACCAGGTCTGTTTCGTTTGCAAATCTGGTCAGCAGAAGGCAACCTTCCACAAAACG
This sequence comes from Triticum aestivum, assembly GCF_018294505.1. NCBI lineage: Eukaryota > Viridiplantae > Streptophyta > Magnoliopsida > Poales > Poaceae > Triticum > Triticum aestivum. The sequence goes on along the minus strand of NC_057795.1, from coordinate 613,773,605 downwards.
CTTGCCATAGGAAGATTTTAATCTTAGGAGGGACCCATGTGTGCTAGATGATCTTAAACTTAGAGGTAGGAGACCCTGAGATTAGTTTGGCGTATAGAGACTTAACAGAGTAGCGACCAGAGGTAGAATGGGGCCAGACTACCGAGTCCTCCCCCTCCGAGAGCAAGTGAATGCAGGCAATGAGTCGCTGCCAGTCATCCAACTCTTCAGGAGACAGAGTCCTACGAAGGTTTAAGTCCTAGTTATTCACAGAGAGCTCAGAGATAGAGATCTCTGGGACCGGACAGTAAGAGAAAAGCACTGGAAAAGCCACTGCAAGAGTGGAATCCCCACGCCACCAATCCAACCATAAACGAGTAGACTTGCCATTCCGGACCACAAATTTAACCAAGGATTGAAACATCGGGCGGACTTTGATGAGATCTTTTCAAAATTGGGAGCCGGCCATCGATGGAGCAAACATGGGGCTAGATAAAGGAATTTTTTTAGCTTTAAGGATGCTAAGCCATAACGGGGGCTCCGGGGCAAACATGATTTTCCATCACCATTTGATGATGAGGCATTTGTTCATAACAGAGGTGTCAATGATGCCCAACCCCCAAGGTTCTTAGGTCTGCAAATTAGCTTCCACTTCACCATCATATATTTACGTTTGTTATCAGCCGAATTCCAATAGAAGGCACCCCTATGCTTGTCAAAACTTGCATGAATCCCTCCAGAAAGAAGGTAGAATCCCATCAAAAACATGGGAAGGGAGGAGAGGCAGGCATTGATAAGGGCAACCTTGCCTGCTTGAGTGTTGTACCGACCTCTCCAAGGCATAACCCGATTGCCCACCTTCGTGACAGCCGGGGCGAAATCTCTCGCCAATAGTTTTTCAGGAGATATAGGGAGACCAAGATACTTGAAAGGGAAAGAGCCAATAAAGCAGTTTAAGAGTTTCGCGACCCTAAGGGCCTCGGCATCCGAGACCCCAGTAACAATAACTTCACTCTTGGAAAAAATGATCTTGAGCCCAGATAAGGCTTCGAAGCATAACAGTAGGAACTTCAAATGAGCAACACTCTCATCATTGAGTTCAACCACAATAATGGTGTCGTCCGCGTACTGTAGGTGAGTTATGCCATTAGGAACGAGGTGAGAACTAACCGGGGTAATATGTCCAGCCACCGCCGCCTGCGACATGATGTGAGACAGGGAATCATCAACGAAGTTGAATAACAGAGGGGAGACCGGGTCGCCCTGCCTCAGGCCCCTACCGTTGGCGAAGAATTTGCTGATTTTCCCATTGACCGAAACCGCAGTGTGGCCGCCCGTGACCAACTGCATGAGCCTGTGAACTACGGCCCCATCAAAGCCCTTGGCTAGCAACACATGCCGTCAGAAATTCCAGCTAACTGAATCATAGGCCTTCTCAAAATCTAGCTTGAGAATAATCGCCTTAGTGCCTTGTGTGCGAATATCATGAACAATCTCGTGAAGGCACAGAATGCCATCCAGGATGAACCGGCCCTTAACAAAAGCCTACTGAAAAGGACTGAGGGTCCGATGCGCGGGGGAGACGAGTGGCAAAGCCTTTTGCCGGGAATTTAGCAAAGTTGTTAACGATTGGTCTAAACTGCATGATCTTGTCAGCCCATTTGACTTTAGTAATGAGAGTAAGAACAATATAGTTCAGCCGTGAGATGACAACAGTCCCCAAGCAGAAACCCTGGATGATCGCATGAACGAGGCCACGAAGCTGTGGCCAAATTGGCTCTCTTGATCTGCGGGCTGATGGCCTTGGCCTCTCTGACCACGAATGGCAGGTGTGATATTCCCTTGAAGAGGCCTTGATGCAGTTGCATCGTCGGGCCGAGGTTTACTGGAGGCAGAGAGGCACTATTAACTGGACCCTAAAAGGCGACCCTCCCACGGCTTACTTCTTTGCCATTGCTAACGGTAGTGGCCGCAGCTGCTCGTCGCGGCGGATAGGTACGATCTGCAGCGGCTGAAGCTCATATGTGAAGCTAAGATATGCGGGTTCATTGGTGTGAACACCACGACGACCATCCTGGAATTAGCTGAGAACCACCACTGTGACGGGCTGAGGAAGGCCTGCTATAATTTTCTGGGCGCGCCCGGCAATCTCAGGGCTGTCACAACCACTGATGGGTTCGACAATTTGATTACGAGCCACCCCTCCGTCATGAAGGAGCTGATCGCCATGCTTGCGCCCTAGTTCATGGCTTCTTGGTTTAGTATCATCTATACATTCGAATGTAAAGGAACGGAAAAAAGCAATCGTCTAGATTTCATTATGTTTGGTCTCTGCCGGTTAGAAATGGGTTACTGGACTTGCAACTTCTCTGGTCCTGTTTTTCTTTTTCTCATGATAGAGTTCTTTTGGTGAAACATTGTGTGCGGCAAGTCATCTTGCTTAGTTTCTTTTGCCCTATATAATGAGATGCAACATAAGTTTTCGGCTCTATTCAGAGAAAATGCAAAGAATGATGTGTGCTGCCAAACGTGTAGAATGTTATTCACCAATTCGTAAATGCAGTAACCTTGCGGCACACATATTTGAAGCAGTGCATAGATATAAGTTAAACCCTTCATGCCTAGCTACTAGGATTATACATAAACACATACACGGTCTTAGGCTGATTTCACAATGCAAGCTTGGTTGGGCCGATGGATCCTCCTTCAACCATTAGAGCATCTCCGGCCGCGTCCCCAACAGGACCCCTAGGGTGTTTTTTTACGCGCCGGCGCCGGAAAAAAAAACCACTCACGCCCCCAAGACGTCGAAATCCGTCGGCTCGGTCCGTTTTTGGGCCCGATGATCGCTGGCCGAACCCAACGCACTGGGGGCGCTCGGGGGCTCCGGCGCTAGGGAAAAACACGACTGCCCACACCCCCCCCCCCCCCGGCGCTCGCCACCACCCTGCCTATCCCGGCGCCGCCCACCGCCCATCACCGCTAGATAGGACATTCCCCACCGGAAAAGAGTGATGAAATATGAGTTTTTATTTGTTGACTATATTATTTGTATTGAACTATTTGTTGTTGAGCTATTCAATTTCTATTGCTTTTCTGTGATGAACTATGTGATAAAAAAGATTACATATGCTGAATTCAAGCTGAACCACGGTGAATATGAGCCGATTTGCGTAGATATCGGGCAAATTTTTCACCAAAAGTGGGCCAAAAAGCGGCCACATTTGCACAAAAAATGGACCGATATCGGCGCCTGGGGGCGACGGTTGGGTACCCAATCACCCCCAGAGCCGATTATATGCCAGTTCGTCCTTAGGCGGCGATTTTTATGCCTCCTGGGAGGCTAACGGCTAGAGATGCTCTTAATGGCAGCATTGCCAGCTCTGTTTTCACACTGAAATGCAGCGGCCGATTAGAGGCACCAACCGGCGGACGACGGCAGGCGGACGCTCGTGTCTTTTTGCCGATCCAAACGGACGTCCGTTTGGTTCGAGTTGGTCTTAATTTATTTATATAAAAAATGTCTAATTGTCGATTTACCTACTACTTTTCCAGTTTTACGAGAACTAGGCGTTGCAGTGCTTTAGCAAAACTGTTTGTTAACCGTAAACGTGGTTTAGCAAAACTCCCGGATCCAAACAACCGCCGCCAGAACGTACATAGTGGCGGAATAGATCAGAGTCGCCATGTCATTCGCCGGCGTATCCTTGATCCGCGACGGCAGACTATGCCCTTCCGCGGCGGCCATCAACGACGCCGGCGCCGCGGGCGGGTACCACCTGCTCGTGGTGGAAGGCTACTCGCGCACAAAGGCCGACGCCCCCCACGGCCATCACGTCGAGTCTGGCCCCTTCAGAGTCGGAGGGTATCTCTGGTTCCTCAAGTACTACCCCAACGGCTCGTCGTCGGCCAGGCCCGGCAGTACGTCTGCCTCCCTCATCCTCGCCCAGGATGTTGAGAAGCCTGTCAAGGCGCAGTTCGTGTTGAGCTTCATTGGCCAGTCCGACAAGCAGGAGTCAACATACATTGGCTTGACTGAAGTATGCGAGTTCCCTTGCAAATCTGCCGGTATGTCCTACCTGAATTTCATGAGCAGGGACGAGTTCGAATACTCGGAACATCTCAAGGACGATGGTTTCACCCTCCGATGCGATGTGCTTGTCCTCGACGCCAAGGTTACTGGCGCCGCCTCACCGTTCGTTACGGTGCCACCGCCCGACATGCAGAGGCACTTCACCGATCTCCTCAAGGACGAGGAAGGCGCCGACGTGACGTTCGAGGTTGGTGGCGAGACGATTGCCGCACACCGGTGTGTCTTGGCGGCTCGGTCTAGGGTCTTCAAGGCCGAGCTCTTTGGCCCCATGAAGGAGAGCACGGCAGCTGGCCACACCATACATGTGGAGGACATGGAGCCTCAAGTTTTCAGGGCGATGCTTGAGTTCATCTACAATGACTCTGAGCCGGAGATAGATCACAAGGACGACGATGAGGACGCGATGTGGCAGTGGCAGCACCTGCTCGCCGCGGCGGATAGGTACGATATGCAGCGGCTGAAGCTCATTTGTGAAGATAAGCTGTGCGGGTTCATCGAGGTGAACAGCACGGCCGCCATCCTGTCACTAGCTGAGCAACACTGCTGTGACGGCCTGAAGAAAGCGTGCTACGCTTTCCTGGGCACGCTGGGAAACCTGAGGGCTGTCGCCGCCACGGATGGCTTCGACGATCTCATCAGGAACCACCCCTCCGTTATGAAGGAGCTGATTGCCATGCTTGCGCCTTTTTGAGTGTCATCTATCCATCCGAATTGAGAGGAATGGAAAAGTAACGTCTAGATTTCGGAATCATTTGGTCTCTATCAGTTAATAATGGGTTTCCGGATTTTTAGGTTCTTTTGGTCCTGATTTTTGAGTTTTGCTCATGATAAAATTATTTTTTAGATGAAACAGTGGGTGATACAAGTCATCTGGCTTAGTTTCTTTTCCTCTATGAGATGCAAGATAAGTTTTGTCCCAGTTTATTTCTTCAAAATTCAGAAAGAATGCGACAACAGGCAAAAGGAGGCCGAGAGTGTTAAAAGACTAAAACAGACTTGGCGTCGCGAAAACCATCATGTATTCATGTCTCATAACCTTTTCAGTCTTTTTATTTGCTCTTTTAAGATGCATCATAGTCTTTACTAGAAGTTCTTCAGATGAAAGTCTTTCCTAGAATTGCATGGATTTTTTCCCCTTGGTTCGTCCTGCAGAATGGTTGAAGTGCAGAAGAAAAAGAGAGCCTATTATCGAGGGTTGCAAGTTCATCGCAGCCATGTCAGGTCCCTGCTTTGTTAGTCCCGGAGTTTATTGATAATGCCAATGTCTTGTGCTGCCGAATGTGCAGAATGTTCTTCACCAATTCGCAAATGCAGCAACCCTACAGCACACATATTAGATGAACTTTCATTACAAGCCTGTAAGAAGATGGCTTCAGTGCTGCTTTCACCTTAGCAATCAATTTCACATGACTACTAATTTTGCGATATTGCCCAATTCGCACATTTCCTATTTTTAGAAATGATAACTAGTTCGAGCTTCTTTCTGCGTTCAGAAGATGTAAGATGAAGAAATCTTACTGAAATTAGTGCAGCACAACACAACGACTATACACAGGCCTTTTGTCATCCGGTAATGTAACAAGTAAATGGTACATCAATCAAGCCCCACAATGGTCAGATGATCACAATTTCGGACGCAAGGACGATGATTTTCGAGGACGGGGCTTGATGAAATCCAGTACAAGTGATGTCAGCTCTTGCTCGTGGCCTGTGTACCGATGGTTGGCTCCCACGACTATGTGCAAGTCATGGTTTGGGATGTGCGCAGCAAACATCAGGGCGTCTCTCGCTGGGACTGTTTCATCTTCAGAGCCGTGAACCGTGAGAACCCTGCAGATCGGTGCATATTTTTCTCAATGATTGGGTTGTTCACGTGAGTTGGTTCAGGTGCAAGAGAGCAGCTTAGAACCTGCAGTCTTTGCTTATGGAGCGGCTCGATAGCAGGGTGTCAGTACTCAGACGATCTCGCAGACTTTCTTCTGTCACCCGGTACTCAAACTTCCCTGCACAAAGGCATAGAAATGATAATATTGCAATAAAGTAAGTAAGCATAACACTGGGGCTGTCATTTTCAGAATAAATCTTTCAGTTACAATATTTTGCACATTCAGTCTATGGATATAAGCAGAGAAACAAAATAATTATACCGCCTATGGTTGACATAAGGATGACGAAGCTTACAAATAACTGACTAAACTGTCCAATTCAATGGATTCTCATGTATTGTAAGTCATCCCATACCACAGGTCATAACCTGATCTTGTTAACTGGTTTCACCAGATAAACTGAAAAAGCTTGTGATATACACTACCAGAATCAGCACAAAAACATTTTACTTGGAAAACTCGGGAAAAGTTTGTTTGATTCATAAACATGTGCTAGGCTTCAGATCTGTAGTATTTTATAAAAATAAATACCATGTGAGGCTTAATTTTTAGTACTTAACAAAATAATGACATGTTAAATGCAGCAAACTTACACCTTTTTTATTTCTGACGTCTATGTATCCATCTTTCTTTATCCTCTGCAGGAAATTCTTCCCCAGCCGCCCTTCCATACCTTGCTCTAAAGCAAAGCGGCCAGAAATATTCACAATGACAGTAACATCATGGTACATGGAAGCATATAAAAGCACAGCATTTCCTCCTAAAAGCAAGAAACAGAAGTGGTGAAATATAGAAGTATACTGTATAAAGTACTCCCTCTGTAAACTAATATAAGAGCGTTTAGATCACTAAAGTAGTGTTCTAAATGCTCTTATATTAGTTTACGGAGGGAGTAACATACATGTAAAGCATAGGAGGCAGGTACATTTACACGACAAAGCAAGGAGATCAGGATATAATGCATGGCACATGTAAATATTCTGTGATTACATTCAGTTATACATGACTACATTGTAGAGGTCCATTCAGAAGGCAGCAAACACAGAAAGCAGTACACCAATTATGAGTTCCTACCACCTATTTATGTCGACTATGCATTCTAATGCAGCTAGCGCTTGTGTGTGATATGTGCACACAGGGCCATTCCAATTTATATGACATCCTTCTATAATTTTCCTAAGGGAGTGGAAAAAGAGTTGAGCTACTTTATGAAGAAGCTTTTATAGCAGGAAGATCTTGGGTCCAGGAAACATCATTTGGTAAACTGGAAAACTATTTGTTTATCAAAGGATGGGAGGGCTGTGTGTTCTTAAATTGTAATTAATGTACATTAGACTGCTGGTTAATTGGCTTTGGAAGCTGGAACATGAGGATGGTGTGTGGCAGGGCTTACTGCAGAAAAAGTATCTCAGTAATCAAACTCTGTCGCAGGCCAAGAAAAAACCAGGACAATCTCAGTTCTGGGGCTCTGATGGATATGAAGGATCTATTATTTTCCATCTGTATTAGGGAAGTTGGGAATGGGCTATCTGATGAGCTGCATAACAATATTATTTTCCCTTCCAGTAAACCTTGTAATGAACTTCTATGCTTTCATTAATGAAATCAGGGTGCAGTCCTTTCAATAAAAAATATGACCGAAGATTATCTACCTTTGCTATGCCCAACAAGGGCAATTATGTCATACTTCTGTTCTGAGAAATAAGATACTACAGAGCGCAAGTCATCTGCCTCTTTTCGGTAGTTCCCATATTGGAATAGACCCTCACTTTCCCTGCGAGAGAGATAATAAGCAGCTAATTCAACAACAGTAGGCAAATCGAATGTGGCAGTCAGCAAGGAAGTACTCAAAGAACATTGTGTTATTAATTAAAAAAAAATTGGGGGGGGGGGGGGGGGCTGTGGCTGTTGCTATAGCTAAAGTGCATGAAAAATTCTAGTCCTAATTCCTAATTCAGAAACATTTTAATTCAACACCAAAAGGAAAGTCTGCATGATGAGTGGTATGATGCTATGCCATGACCACCACAATGTCGTTACAAGCAGCTTACCCATTTCCAGCAAAATCAAACCGAAAAGCATTAACTCCAACACTTCCTAGTGCAGCGGCAAGGTCGACCAAGATACTGTCGTCCTGGAAGCGATTACAGAGTAAGATGGCCATACAAAGATTGTGAACAAAAATAGTGAAGGTTCTTGGATTAATGGACATATGGATAGTACAGACTTGCCTTTGTAGCTCTGAATCCATGACAAAGTATCACAAGTTCCTTCGAGCATGCTTCATGTAATAAACCAACAAGCTTCTCCCCAAGTTTGTTCGAAATTAGAACTCTTTGTCCACAAGCCACTGTAACCCATAAATTCCGATCAAGTGTCATAAAGTATAAATTTATGTCTTTGCAATGAAATGAGTAAGGCAAGAAGATGCATATGATCCATATTATGATTGTCAGTAGATAATCCGCAAAATTATGTTGCAAACTTACAGGTGACCAACTTTGATACAAATGTTCAACTGAGTGAACTATAACTAGACAAGCTAAAGCCTTACAACAGCTCTCCACAAAATTTTCGAACCGGTGAGTAACCATTTCACATGATGGTCAGACTAAATCCACTGCACAACCTCGACCCGGATACCTGGCTAAATCACCACATAAACGTTTGGGTGCAAGCCAAGATAGCAACCCGAAAGGCTAGAATTAATCATGTAAACTCCGAATTTTGTACTGAGCGTGTGGAATTTTCCGATCTCATGCTGCATCATCCCGGTCGAAAGAAACCTAGCTGCTGGAGACCAGCACAGGAAGGATCCGCCCAAAACTCTATTCAAAGCGAGCGGGGGCGGGAGGGTGGGGGCTGCGGACGGCGCACCTGGGGACTGCGGCGATTTCTCCGGCGGCATGGACAGGCAGGGGGGCCGGGCGACGGCTAGGCCGGAGTCGAGCTGGACACTGAGCTTCCGAGCCTTTTTTTTTTTTTGAGCCAACTGAGCTTCCCCCGAGCGTGCTTGCCTCACGGGGTGCCGCGGTGGGCTTTCAGTAGGCCTCCTTATTTATTTATTTTGAAACCAATAGGGCCTCCTTAGCTTGCACACGGCCCAGTTTTCATCTGAATGGGGCACTAAGAGAGTAACTAGTTAACGAGCGCTCCTTCGGGAGTCTCACAACGATCAGCGTCACTTGCACACTCTCGCTCATTCGCCATGCGTCGCATTCTGGGCGTTCTCTCTGAAATATTTTTTTCGCACGCATTTTCGGCTTTTAAAACGGTTTCTTTCTGATTTTTTTGCCGTTTTGTTTTCCATCGGTCTTCCTTAGCTTTTCGATCAAAATCTTTTTTAAAAAACAATTGCGCGAAAAATATATTTTTTTTCGCGAGAGTCACGGTTTTGCTTCCACGAGAGGCATGGTTTTGCTTTTGCGAGAGTCACGGTCGTGCCTCTTGAAAACGAAAAAAAACTCGTTTTTTTTTCCTTTCACGAGAGTCACGCTTTTGCTTCCGTGAGAGGCACGGGTGTGCTTTTGCGAGAGCCACGGTCGTGCCTCTCGGAAACGGCAAAAAAAATGTTTTTTGTTTTTTTCTATCGCAAGAGTCACTTTTTTGCTTCCGCGAGAGGCACGGTTATGTTTTAGTGAGATTCAGGGCCGTGCCTCTCGAAAACAAAAAAAGGTGTTTTTTTGTTTTTTTTTCCTTTCCCGAGAGTCATGGTTTTGCTTCCGTGAGAGGCACGGTTGTGCTTTCGCGAGAGTCAAAGCCGTGCCTCGCGGAAACGAAAAATACGCGTTTTCTGTTTTTTTCCTTTCGCGAGAGTCACGGTTTTGCTTCCGCGAGAGGCACTGTTGTGCTTTCGGGAGAGTCACGACCATGCCTCTCAACAATGAAAAAAGCGTGTTTTCTTTTTTTCTTTCGCGAGAGTCATGGTTTTGCTTCCGCGAGAGGCAAGACTATGCTTTCGCGAGAGTCACGGTCATGCCTCTTCGGAAACGGAAAACGAATGTGTTTCCTCTTCTTTTTTTTCCTTCCGCGAGAGTCACGGTTTTGCTTCTGCAAGAGGTAGGGTTGTGATTTCGTGAGAAGCACGAGCGTGCCTCTTTCGGAAACGGAAAAAACCCGTGCTCCCAGTTTTTTTGCCCAGTTTTTTCATGAAAAAAAAGTTCGAAAAAACCTATCAACATGGGATCTAGTTTTGAAGATCTCGACGCGAGGAATCCAACGGTGAAAGCGACTCGAGATTTGGACGCACGGTTTGAGAGATAAAATGTTTTGAATAAACGGATCTACGAAAAAGAGAAAACTCCCAGGTTGCGACAAGTGGCGTGCTGCATGTGCGCCACTTGTCGCAACCTGGGGAGTTAAAGTGATCTTTGCAATGAGTACTCCTCAACTAGTGATTTTGGGGTATGAACCCCCAAAAAACTCTGAATGGGGTAATAGAATAGATATGGGGCGTGCTAAGAGATTTGCCGCCTCGCGAGCCGTGTGTTCCTCTTTCCTAATTTCATGCAACAGTACTCTTGGGTTCCCCTAACCAAGGTTTCCCTAGGTGACGAAGCGCGGTACGCCTGGCAACTCTCTGGCTCCGCCTTGCACTTGATGTGTTCGACGCATTGTCCGACCGGATGTTTTGTGATTTTATTAGGGGAAATGATGGATTCCGATCCTTAGTCAGACAAGGAGTATGGACCGATGAAGTTCGGTCAAATGATTCAAGATGATTTATTCTATTCATCGGATTCACATGAAGAAGTGAACATGATCATGCTCATGAGCATGCAAGAGAAAATGGACCGGGAAATGAAGCATATTCTCAACCTCAAGGGCTCAATCAAAGGGAGAAGAGTGATCAATCAGGATAGGGTGTCTGGAGCAAAGCTACTGCACAAGGACTACTTTGCTCCCAATCCTACTTTCCTGGATGATCCATGGTTTCCCCGCCATTTTCGCATGTGGAAACTATTGTTTTTGCGCATTATGGATGGAGTGGAGGTACACGACGACTACTTCAAGCTCACAAGGGATTGCCGCGGACAACTCTCTTTCTTTGACAAATAAAAGTGCACGACTGCTTTGAGGATACTTGCACTTGGTAGTGCTACAAATGCCGTTGGTGAGATGGTCAGCATGGGGGAGAGCACGTGCGTGAAGACTACGGTCAAGTTTTCCCACGTCGTGGTGGAGGTGTTTGGACCTGAGTATCTCAGAGAACCAAATGTGCAGAACACGAAGAAGTTGTTGGCTATTAGAGAGGCAAGGGGGTTTCCAGGAATGCTCGGATCAATTGATAACATTCATTGGCAATGGAAGAATTTCCCCAAAGGTTTGCGAAGAATGTATCAAGGTCACACCAGAGAGGCCACCATCATATTAGAGCGCTGGCATCACATGACTTATGGATTTGGCATGCTTTCTTTGAAATGTCGGTTTCTCACAACGACATCAATGTGCTTCAACAATCTCCGGTGTTTAGGAGGCTTTGTAATGGGGAATCACCACCGTGCAACTACACCATCAACGTCCGAGACTACAACATGGGATACTATCTTGCCAATGACATCTATCTTCAGTGGGCGACGTTTGGGAAGATCATATCCGAACTGCACATGGCAATAAACAGAATCACTTTGCAACAATGCATAAAGTGGCTAGAAAGGATGTGGAGAGTGCATTTGGTGTGCTTCAAGCTTGTTGGGGAATTGTGTGTAGGCTACAATGATGTCGAAATCAGAAACTTTGTGCCAGTTGATGACACGTTGTGTTATTTTGCACAATATGATTGTCAAGGACGAGAATGATGGTGTAGTCCAAACTAATGATTTTGAAGCACCCGGAGAACAAGTTGAAATCCCGGAATATCAAGATGCAGCTCAGCTTATGAACTTTCTGCAGATGCATCAGAATCTTCCAGATCATCAGGTGCACACGCAACTACTCAATGATCTTGTGGAGCACACATGTGGACCCACAGTGAAAACCAAAAAGCTAATGTTTGAGTTGTGCACTTAAAATAAATTTTATATGAACAATATCTATGCTTGGTACCAACATTTGTTATTTACGTGCGACATTGGCTTTTATGATCGACGTGCATGGATTTGAGAGTCTCGATTTGAGATATGTGGATGTCGGGAGAGAAATATGAGGGGTCGTCCGGATGCGTCCGCGGGCATGCCGGGCGCGTCCGCGGATGTATAGGGGGTCGGATTTGGCAAGTCCGACTATAGATGCTCTAACATGCATATATTACTAATCTATATTACTATCTTTATAGTGGGTAATGTTATAGATGTGATAACACAGAGAGTTTCATTTATTATTTTGTAGATTCATTTTACACCGCTATGTAATAATAACATATTATGTTACTCCATTTGCATCTTCTCTCATTAATTACTTGCCACGTCATTTTTTCCGATGTGCCATGTATGTATTTATGTTGCTCCCACTGTATTGTCATTAATTATTTACCACATCATATTTTTTGTCTATGTGCCATGCATGTACTTTTGTTACTCCAATTATGGGAAGCTTCAGAGCATCTATAGCCGGGTTCCCCAAACCGGCCTCAAGCGCCCTAGCCGTTCGCCCGGTCAATGACCGGTCACGATTTTTGACCCAGATGAACGTCTCAAACGGGCCTCAAACGCCTGGGCTAACCGACACCCCTCATATCTAGCCCAAATATGGGGAAAATATGGGGTGGACCAGGCATACTCGGCGCGTTCGACTAACAAGCCCGGCCTGAAGGAAATATGCCCTAGAGGCAATAATAAAGTTGTTATTTATATTTCTTTTATATCATGATAAATGTTTATTATTCATGCTAGAATTGTATTAACCGGAAACTAAGTACATGTGTGAATACATAGTGTTCCTAGTATGCCTCTACTTGATTAGCTCGTTAATCAAAGATGGTTATGTTTCCTAACCATAGGCATGTGTTGTCATTTGATGAACGGGATCACATCATTAGGAGAATGATTTGATGGACAAGAACCATCCATTAGCTTAGAATTATGATCGTTATAGTTTTATTGCTACTGCTTTCTTCATGACTTATACATGTTCCTCTGACTATGATATTATGCAACTCCCGAATACCGAAGGAACACCTTGTGCGCTATCAAACGTCACAACGTAACTGGGTGAAAGTGCAACTATCCCTAGGTGGTTTGGTAATTCATAACAACATATAGCTCATTGAGCTAATGCTATTCCAAGACATATATTTCAGGAAAGCTCAATGAATGGCATGGCATGGATGATGAAAGTGGATCCCTCGAAATACTAAGGACAAAGGATTGGCTCAAGCTCAATAGCTCAACACTCTTCATTTTATATTTTAGTGATCCAAGATCACATTGAGTCTATAGGAAAAGCTAATACTATCAAGGAGGGATGAGGTGTTGCTTAATGAGCCTCTTGCTTCATGTGCTTAGTGATATGCTCCAAAACCCTCAGCTACTTTCTCACATCCACAAATGACCTAAACCCAAAGCCAAAATCGGTCACACCGATTCTTCCTATCCGGCGCCACCGATTTCAAATGTCATAGCCACTGCCACAAACCCTAGGCAATCGGTTCTACCGATAGGGATCTCGGTCTCACCGAGATGGGATTGTAATCTCTCTGTTTCCCTTCGTAACGTTTCGGTCAAACCGAAGTGAGCGATCGGTCCCACCGAGATTGCAATGTAAACTCTCTGTTTCCCTTTTGTAACATTTCGGTCTCACCGAAAAGAGCAAATCGGTCCCACCGAGTTTACCTGACCAACTCTCTGGAAAGCTTATTACCAAAATCGGTCTCACCGAGTTTGTGTAATCGGTCTTACCGAGATTACGTTATGCCCTAACCCTAACCGAATCGGTCTTACCGAGTTGCATGTCGGTCCCACCGTAAATCACTAACGGTCACTAGGTTTACTAAATCGGTCCGACCGAGTCTGTTGAATCGGTCCCACCGAGTTTGGTAAATTGTGTGTAACGGTTAGATTTTGTGTGGAGGCTATATATACCCCTCCACCTCCTCTTCATTCGTGGAGAGAGCCATCAGACTAAACCTACACTTCCAACTTACCATTTCTGAGAAAGAACCACCTACTTATGTGTTGAGGCCAAGATATTCCATTCCTACCATATGAATCTTGATCTCTAGCCTTCCCCAAGATGCTTTTCACTCAAATCTTCTTCCCACCAGATCCAAATCCTATGAGAGAGAGTTGAGTGTTGGGGAGACTATCATTTGAAGCACAAGACCAAGAAGTTCATCATCAATGCACCATTTGTTACTTCTTGGAGAGTGGTGTCTCCTAGATTGGCTAGGTGTCACTTGGGAGCCTCCGACAAGATTGTGGAGTTGAACCAAGGAGTTTGTAAGGGCAAGGAGATCGCCTACTTCGTGAAGATCTACCGCTAGTGAGGCAAGTCCTTCATGGGCGACGGCCATGGTGGGATAGACAAGGTTGCTTCTTCGTGGACCCTTCTTGGGTGGAGCCTTCTGTGGACTCGCGCAACCGTTACCCTTCGTGGGTTGAAGTCTCCATCAACGTGGATGTACGATAGCACCACCTATCGGAACCACGCCAAAAACATCCGTGTCTCCAACTGCGTTTGAATCCTCCAAACCCTTCCCTTTACTTTCTTGCAAGTTGCATGCTTTAATTTCCGCTGCCTATATACTCTTTGCATGCTTGCTTGAATAGTGTGATGATTGCTTGACTTGTCCTAAGATAGCTAAAATCTGCCAAACTCTAAAATTGGGAAAAGGTTAAGTTTTTAATTGGTCAAGTAGTCTAATCACCCCCCTCTAGACATACTTCAAAGTCCTACAAGTGGTATCAGAGCTTTGGTCTCCATTTGCTTTGATTTCCATAGCTTTTGGCGGTCATAGCCTTGGTTTCACAAACTAGGAGAGTATGGCGTCTAGCGAGGGAAATTATCACCGTAGAGCTCCTTACTTTGATGGTACTAATTTTGCTAGTTGGAAGCATAAGATGAAAATGCATATTCTCGGACATAACCCCGCCGTTTGGGTTATTATTTGTATTGGCTTTCAAGGTGAATTCTTTGATGGCAGAGAGCCAAACCGTGAAGCTAATGCGGAAAAATTAAAGATGCTGCAATACAACGCTCAAGTTTGTGATATCATCTTCAACAGATTGTGCCCCGAAGAATTCAACAAAATCAGCCGTCTTGAGAATGCAAAGGAAATTTGGGACACTTTGATTGATATGCACGAAGGTACCGAATCCGTCAAGGAATCCAAGTTGGACGTGCTCCAAAGTCAGCTTGACAAGTTCAAAATGAAGGATGGTGAAGGTGTCGCTGAAATGTACTCTAGGCTTGCTCTTATTACAAATGAGATTGCCAGCTTAGGGAGTGAAGAGATGACCGACAGATTCATCATCAAGAAGATCCTAAGAGCATTGGATGGAAAGTGTGATACCGTGTGCACATTGATCCAAATGATGCCAAACTACAAAGATCTCAAGCCAACGGAAGTCATTGGAAGAATTGTTGCTCATGAGATGTCACTCAAGGATAAGGAGGAACTTCACAACAAGTCAAGTGGTGCTTACAAAGCCTCAAGTGAAGCCCCCACTTCATCAAGTGAGAAACAAACATTCAATGAAGAATTGAGCTTAATGGTGAAGAACTTCAACAAATTCTACAAGAGTAGAAGCAAAGAAAGAAGATCCAAGTCAAGGTCTTACCATGACAAAAGATCTTCCAGTCGAGAGCGCAATTGCTACAATTGTGGGAGTCCTGGACACTATTCCAATGAGTGTACGGCACCCTACAAAAGAAGAGAAGATTCTCCAAAAAGAAGAAGCAAAAGAGAAGAATCACCACCAAGAGAGAGAAGGAGTAGAGATGATCGTTATGAACGAAGATCCTCACGGAGAAGCAAAGATTCGGAAAGAAAGGACAAGTCATCAAGGAGCTACACAAAACGAAGACATCAAGCTCATGTTGGTGAATGGGTTTCCGGCTCCGACTCCGACAAACACTCTGAGAGAAGCTATCACTCTGACTCCGAATATACTCAAGATGAAGGTGTTGTCGGTCTAGCACTTGTGTCAACCAACTCCTACGACATATTTGATTCACCAAATGAAGGAATTGGAAGATGCTTCATGGCCAAAGGTCCAAAGGTAACACATCCTGAGTATGTTGATTTCAATAGTGATGAAGATGACTTGCTTATGGATGATGATTTACTTGTTGACAACTCTAGTAATGAATACTATGATGAAACGTCAATTAATCATGCTAATCAAGATAAAACGAATGACAATGATAAGGAGAAGATTGAGCTTCTAACTAAAGAACTAAACACTCTTAAGTTGGCTCATGAAACTATCTTCGAAGATCATCGAGAACTTTTAAGGGCTCATGAGAAGTTACGCTTTGAAAAGCTCAATCTTGAGTAAGAGCATGAGTTCTTAAAAGCAATCAATGATGATCTCCGTAAGAAAAGTTCTTCTTACATTGCCAAGCGTTTACTCCTATCTACTTACATGCCTCAAGTCAAGTCTAGTAACAAGTACAAGAAAGATACTTCCTCTAGTAGTAACAATAATAATGTCAAATCCAATATTGTTGCTTCTAGTAGTTCTCTTGATTCCACTAATGATTCTCTTAGCCAAGTTACACTTGAGCAAGAAAATAGCTTATTGAAGGGAATTATAGAGAAAGGTGTTTACAAGAGCCTTGCCGGGAGTAAGCAATTCGAGGAAATTGTACGCAAGCAAGGAAGGCACCGGAAGAATCAAGGTGTTGGTTTTGAACGAAAGTTCATTGCCAATGGAGTTGAGTGGGAAGAAGATCAATACCCCAAGACGAAGTTTATTCCTCAACAAGAGAAGTATGATCCTACTTCCTTCAAGGGAACACAAGCTCAAGATGATCTTCCACCACAAGACCATAAAGGCAAGGACAAGCTTCAAGAAGAGATTGATGCATTTGAAGAAGCACCTAAGGTCTCGGTCAAGTGGATTCCCAAGACTACGTCAAGTTCTACCTCATCAAGTACAACTACAACTCCAAGGATTCCCATCAAGATGATGTGGATCCCGAAGAAGAAGAACTAGAGAGTTCTCGAGGGTGACTCCGCCAACATTCTTCACTCATATTATTATGGCAAGGACAAGTGCAATCAACTTCCACATCTTGCACTAGTTCAAGGAGTCACAAACCCTCATGTTGGCAAGGCAAGGAACAAGGCAACCTAATGTTTTCATGGACATCATCTTGTGTGTGCATCACTCTATGTCTATGGATATTCTTGTTTGTTCCTTGTGGGACTAACCCATGTAGGTATGTTGAAAGTGCAACTCACTCCAACGGATTGCTCCAAATGATCTACATCAATATTGAGCATCCACATCTTCAACACCCACATGAAGTCATCATCGACAGAACCCAAGGTTAGTTCATCCCTCTAAAAGGGGATCTCACATCTAGGGGTAGCTTAACTCTAATACTTGAGCCAAAGCAACTCTAATGGTGTGAACACATCAATGCATTATGTAAAAGTGGAAACCCCACTTGGGCTTAAACAATGAGTATGACCTATGATCAAATGTTTATTATTTGACTCCTAAATCAATTTACTCATATATAGATGAGCTAGTCATCGCCAATTGTTTGATAGATGCTAGAATTGGTTGTGCATGCTTTGCCACATATTTCATTTGCCATCTTATTGTGTGAGCATGTTGGTGCATATTTTACTCATTCAAGGACATCCACTTGTTGTTTTGATTGTTTGGTTCTTCCTTCTTTTGGCCAAGTGGATGGACAAGAATGCCTAAGAACTTTCTCTAGCTATCTATGCTCTTCTCGTCTCAAACTCTATTCATGCTACATCACAAAATTTGATCAAGTCAGATTCGAACCACTCTGTGTGAGGAGCACTCGGAGTCCCCGATTCGTCATAGACTTAAACTTACAAAACTTCTTTGTGCTTCTCGGTCTGACCGATTCCTCCATTTCGGTCCTACCGAGATCACTAAGTCGATCTAGGTTTTCAATCTCGGTGCAACCGATTTGAACTTTTTGGTCACACCGAGTTGCTGTAACTGAACATAGTTATGCATCTCGATGCCACCGAGTTGTTCCACTCGGTCACACCGACAGGGTCGGGCTATATATAGTCACGGGCAAAATTTGGGAATTTCTCCGAACCCCTTCGCCCGTGCAATAGCTCGCTCTGCCTCCAAGGTCTCCGGATCGTCTCCTCGTTGCCAGGAGCCTCCTGTCACTGGTCTCCGCCGCCATCAATGGAATTCAACCCCGCTGTTGTCGCCGTAGTGAGTTCATCGCCAAGCTAGGGTATGGACTCGATCACAGTGCTATCCTCGTCCGATTCCTAGCACATTGTGTTCTTATTGATTCTTGCCACGATTGAAACACTCCTATCCAGTCAATGCAATCCGAAGATTAGATGAGATTTGAAAATTTAGGGTTAGGTTTCCGCCGAACCATCTCGGACCCACCGAGTTGGAAAGCTCGGTCCCACCGATTTGGCTTATGCCATTGCACTAGTGACTCTCGGTATGACCGAGAATTGCTAATCGGTGCGACCAATTTTAGGACTTTGTGAAACCCTAGCAGTCTCAGTGCCACCGAACTGTGACTCGGTCCAACCGAGTTCATCAGTTTAGGTTCCAAAACTACTTCGATATCACCGAGTTTGAAAATCACTTGATCCGAAATGCTTTCTGTGGAAAACTAAAACTGAATTTTTGAATCATTCTTTTGCAAAAATCTCTGCATTTTGTGATGCTCATCCACTCCATCTCATCTATAACTCTTCACAGGGTCCACAGTCAGAGTTTGCAGCATGTCAGACCAGAGTGATAGTCAGAACAGGTCAGAAGGGCAGATGCAAATGAGTGAGGGCACTAGTCCCTCCAGCACTTCAGATGAAGGCAGCAGGAGCACTCCTAGCAACCTGCCTAAGACTGCTACCAGGCAAAGGAAGAAGAGAACTTCAGATTCTGAAGATGAGGATTATAGAGCTGAAGAGGATGAAGCTACTTCCAAGAAAGTAGTACTCAAAAAGGAGTATGGCTCAGCAAAGCATACAAAGCCAAACATGAAGAATAAAAGGCCTGCAGGAAGACAACCAATTTCCAAAGCCAGAGCATCAACTCAACTGCCTGAAAAGCCTGATCCCAAAGAGCCAGCTACTGAAGGGAAGAAAAGGAAGGAAAGGGTCAAGAAGACCATGGCCAGAGTTGTTGGGCAACCTTCCATGATGGAAGAAGAAGAAGAGCTTGCTGCACCAGCACCAAAGGCACCAAAGCTTATGGGAGATGCTATTAGATCAGGGGCTGCAACATCTAAGCCCAAGGAAGCACCCAAAGCTGCCCCCAAGGCCAAGTCTGCACCAAAGAGGAATACCAGGAGTATTCCAGCTGCTGAGAAGAACAAGGCCCCAGTGCCTGAGGTTGCTGAGGAGGAAGATGAAGAAGGACAAGTTCTGAGGAAGGTCAAGCCCAAGATACCAGACCATAATGATGCCCATCCTATAGCTGAGGACATGAACATCAGAAAAGATTCAGGGTTGAGGCTATGGAGGATGGCAGATCCATATGCCACAAGGAGAAGAACTGTTGTTGATTACAGGTTTCATACAAAGGAACAACAGGACTTCTATGAGACAATCTTGTTGGACAAAAAGCCCATTGTGTGTGATATGAGGTGGGTCGACTGGACCTAAATGAAGGAAAATGAAGAACACTATCTAGGAGTACAAGACAGTTTTGTTGCTTGTGGAGTTGCAGATTTTGTTGGGCAGAAGCTCACCAACTAGAATGATGAATTTATAATGCAGTTCTACTCCACAAAACACTTCTATCCAGATGGGAGGATAGTTTGGATGTCTGAAGGTACAAGGTACCAGTCAACTATTGAGGAGTCGGCAAATCTGATAAATGCCCCCAAAGGAAAATGATGATGACCTGGATGTATATGCCAAGAAGAAAATGGGACATAATACCATGGCACATATGTACAAGGAGATCCCAGACAAAGCCCTAGAGACTTTCTCTTTTGGATCAGTCCACTTTCTTCTGTCAGGGCTGCCTACAATCAACTGGATCCTAAGGCACACTCTATTGCCTAAGTTTGGTGACCACAACATGATCAGAGGGCATGCAATCAACATGTTGCATTTTTTGATGTGCCTCAGAAATTCAAGGTCATGAGCCTTATAGTAGGAACCATTAAGAGGACTGCAGCAGATCATAAGAGGAGTTGTGGATATTCTCCTCAGATTCAGGAGTTGATTAACTCAAAGATGGGCACATGCAAATATCTATTGGATAGGGAACATTTTCCTCTCTATCCAGACTTTGAGGACAATGAGGTTGTCATGAATGAGGATGATCCATCATCAGTTCAAGCTCAAGAGAAGAAGGAGAAGGCAAGGAAGGAGAAGGCTGCCAAGATGCCAACTCAAGAGGAGGCATCTGAGTATTTCTTGAAGAACAAGCAGGAGCAGCTTGGTTACTTGATAGCATGAACACTGAGGATTGAGAAGGGGTTGGCCACCTTAACTCGGAATCAGGAAAGCTTGGAAAGAATCATGGAAAAAAAATTCTATGATCTTGATGTCAAGGTAACTGATATTCAGTCAGTTGTGGAGTAGCTGCAGGAGAGGAAGGGCAAGACTACCACTAATGTATTTGCCAGAGTGCCTAGATCTCAGAGGTCAGCTGCAGTGCCAGTGCCAGACACTAGAGCAACATCACCTGCACCAGCCATAGCTCCTACAGCTCCAGTGCAACTAGCTCCAACACCAACTCCTCCAGCCCCCTCTACATCAACTGAAGCCTTCGTCCAAGGAGCCATCTCTACACCACCAACTGAAGATCAAGCCTGAGAGTCGATCTAGCACTATGCATTTTCTATGAACTTTTTGGTAACTTGTTGCCAAAGGGGGAGAAAAATGTATAGATCATAGGCTTCGAGAGAGAGAGAGAGTGTTGCTTTTGTTCTCTCTTGCTTTGGTGGTTTAAAACTTGTTTGCTTTTGATTGCTTGAGATACTATGCTATTCTTGTGAGATATTGATGATCATGTGTTTGATCATAAGCTACACTTATGCATGTTTGATGATATTATCTTATCTATCCTATGTGATCATTCACTTTGCTTGGTGATGAGTGCATGTATTCAATCTTTATCATTTTGAGCGCTCCACCAAGATGTATGTGACATGGAAGAGTAATCCATGAGCCTAATTCCTTGTGCATTTGCAGTCCAAAGCAAATCTCTTAAACTATGCACAAATTTAGGGGGAGCTCTTGCTTATCACATACTTCTCAAAGCGACGATGTTTTTCAATCTTATTATCATTTGTCGAAGCTTTGATCTATATGTTGTCATCAATTACCAAAAAGGGGGAGATTGAAAGTGCAACTATCCCTAGGTGGTTTTGGTAATTCATAACAACATATAGCTCATTGAGCTAATGCTATTCCAAGACATATATTTCAGGAAAGCTCAATGAATGGCATGGCATGGATGATGAAAGTGGATCCCTCAAAATACTAAGGACAAAGGATTGGCTCAAGCTCAATAGCTCAAGACTCTTCATTTTATATTTTAGTGATCCAAGATCACATTGAGTCTATAGGAAAAGCCAATACTATCAAGGAGGGATGAGGTGTTGCTTAATGAGCCTCTTGCTTCATGTGCTTAGTGATATGCTCCAAAACCCTCAGCTACTTTCTCACATCCACAAATGACCTAAACCCAAAGCCAAAATCGGTCACACCGATTCTTCCTATCCGGCGCCACCGATTTCAAATGTCATAGCCACTGCCACAAACCCTAGGCAA
Source organism: Triticum aestivum (assembly GCF_018294505.1). Lineage (NCBI taxonomy): Eukaryota > Viridiplantae > Streptophyta > Magnoliopsida > Poales > Poaceae > Triticum > Triticum aestivum. Next base: position 613,751,791 of record NC_057795.1, on the reverse strand, counting down.
ATCGGTTCTACCGATAGGGATCTCGGTCTCACCGAGATGGGATTGTAATCTCTCTGTTTCCCTTCGTAACGTTTCGGTCAAACCGAAGTGAGCGATCGGTCCCACCGAGATTGCAATGTAAACTCTCTGTTTCCCTTTTGTAACATTTCGGTCTCACCGAAAAGAGCAAATCGGTCCCACCGAGTTTACCTGACCAACTCTCTGGAAAGCTTATTACCAAAATCGGTCTCACCGAGTTTGTGTAATCGGTCTTACCGAGATTACGTTATGCCCTAACCCTAACCGAATCGGTCTCACCGAGTTGCATGTCAGTCCCACCGAAAATCACTAACGGTCACTAGGTTTACTAAATCGGTCCGACCGAGTCTGTTGAATCGGTCCCACCGAGTTTGGTAAATTGTGTGTAACGGTTAGATTTTGTGTGGAGGCTATATATACCCCTCCACCTCCTCTTCATTCGTGGAGAGAGCCATCAGACTAAACCTACACTTCCAACTTACCATTTCTGAGAAAGAACCACCTACTCATGTGTTGAGGCCAAGATATTCCATTCCTACCATATGAATCTTGATCTCTAGCCTTCCCCAAGTTGCTTTCCACTCAAATCTTCTTTCCAACAGATCCAAATCCTATGAGAGAGAGTTGAGTGTTGGGGAGACTATCATTTGAAGCACAAGAGCAAGGAGTTCATCATCAATGCACCATTTGTTACTTCTTGGAGAGTGGTGTCTCCTAGATTGGCTAGGTGTCACTTGGGAGCCTCCGACAAGATTGTGGAGTTGAACCAAGGAGTTTGTAAGGGCAAGGAGATCGCCTACTTCGTGAAGATCTACCGCTAGTGAGGCAAGTCCTTCGTGGGTGACGGCCATGGTGGGATAGACAAGGTTGCTTCTTCGTGGACCCTTCTTGGGTGGAGCCTTCCGTGGACTCGCGCAACCGTTACCGTTCGTGGGTTGAAGTCTCCATCAACTTGGATGTACGATAGCACCACCTATCGGAACCACGCCAAAAACATCCGTGTCTCCAACTGCGTTTGAATCCTCCAAACCCTTCCCTTTACTTTCTTGCAAGTTGCATGCTTTAATTTCCGCTGCCTATATACTCTTTGCATGCTTGCTTGAATAGTGTGATGATTGCTTGACTTGTCCTAAGATAGCTAAAATCTGCCAAAATCTAAAATTGGGAAAAGGTTAAGTTTTTAATTGGTCAAGTAGTCTAATCACCCCCCCCTCTAGACATACTTCAAGGTCGAATCGAACTAGGAAGGGGGCGGCGCCCCCCTCTTTCCTTCTCCCTCTCCTCCTCCTTCCCTCTCTCCCCCTCTTGGAAAAGGAAGGGGAGTCCAACTAGGATTGGGAATCCTAGTTGGACTTCCCTATGGCGCGCCCCTCCTGGCCACCAGCCTCCTCCTCTCCCTCCTTTATATACGTGGCTAGGGGGCACCCCAAAGGATAACAAACAATTTCTTAGCCGTGTGCGGTGCCCCCCTCCACTATTTAACACCTCAGTCATATCATCGTAGTGCTTAGGCGAAGCCTTGCGTCTGTAACTTCATCATCACCATCGCTGGGCTGTCGTGCTGACGGAACTCTCCCTCATCCTCAACTAGATCAAGAGCGCGAGGGACGTCATCGTGTTGAAAGTGTGTTGAACACGGAGGTGCCGTACATTTGGTACTAGGATCGGTTGGATCGTGAAGACGTTCAACTACATCAACCGCATTACTAAACGCTTCCGCTTTCGGTCTGTGAGGGTACGTGGACATACTCTCCCATCTCATTGCTATGCATCTCCTAGATAGATCTTGCGTGATTGTAGGAATTTTTTTGAATTACTACGTTCCCCAACAGTGGCATCCAAGCCAGGTCTATGCGTAGATGATATATGCACGAGTAGAACACAAAGAGTTGTGAGCAATAAAAGTCATACGGCTTACCACCAACCTCTTACTTTGATTCGGCGGTATTGTTGGATGAAGCGGCCTGGACAGACATTACATGACCGCGTTCATGAGACTGGTTCTACCAACGTGCTTCACACACAGGTGGCTGGCGGGTGTCTGTTTCTCCAACTTTAGTTGAATCGAGTTTGACTATGGTCGGTCCTTGTTGAAGGTTAAAACAACACACTTGACGAAAAATCATTGTGGTTTTGATGCGTAGGTAAGAACAATTCTGGCTAGAAGCCCGTAGCAGCCACGTAAAACTTGCAACAACAAAGTAGAGGACATCTAACTTGTTTTTGCAGGGCTTGTTGTGATGTGAGATGGTCAACACATGATGAGATATAAATTGTTGTATAGGATGATCATGTTTTGTAACAGAGTTATCGGCAACTGGTAGGAGCCATATGGTTGTCGCTTTATCGTATGAAATGAAATCGCCATGTAATTGCTTTACTTTATCACTAAGTGGTAGCGATAGTCGTAGTAGCAATAGTTGGCGAGACAGCAACGATGCTGCGATGGAGATCAAGGTGTCAAGCCGGTGATGATGGTGATCATGACGATGCTTCGGTGATGGAGATCATGAACACAAGATGATGATGGCCATATCATGTCACATATTTTGATTGCATGTGATGTTTATCTTTTATGCATCTTATTTTGCTTAGTACGGCGGTAGCATTATAAGATGATCCCTCACTAAATTTCAAGGTATAAGTGTTCTCCCTAAGTATGCACCATTGCAATAGTTCGTCATGCCGAGACACCACGTGATGATCGGGTGTGATAAGCTCTACGTTCACATACAACGGGTGCTAGCCAGTTTAGCACGTGCATAATACTCGGGTTAAACTTGACGAGCGTAGCATATGTAGATATGGCCTCGGAACACTGAGACCGAAAGGTCAAACGCGAATCATATAGTAGATATGATCAACATAGTGATGTTCACCATTGAAAATTACTCCATCTCACGTCATGATCAGGCATGGTTTAGTTGATTTGGATCACGTGATCATTTAGATGACAAGAGGGATTTCTATCTAAGTGGTAGTTCTTAAGTAATACGATTAATTGAACTTTAATTTATCATGAGCTTAGTCTTGATAGTTTTTGCATGTCTATGTTGTTGTAGATCAATGGCTCGTGCTACCGTTCCCTTCAATTTTAATGCGTTCCTAGAGAAAGCTAAGTTGAAAGATGATGGTAGCAATTACACAGACTGGGTCTGTAACTTGAGGATTATTCTCATTGCTGCATAGAAGAATTACATCTTGGAAGCACCGCTAGGTTTACCAACTACGCCAACAACTGTAGACATTGTGAATGCCTAGCAGACACATGTTGATGACTACTCAATAGTTCAGTGTGCCATGCTTTACGGCTTAGAATCGGGACTTCTAAGACGTTTTGAACGTCATGGAGCATATGAGATGTTCCAAGAGTTGAAGTTAATATTTCAAGCAAATGCTCGAGATGAGAGATATGAAGTCTCCAACAAGTTCTATAGCTGCAAACTAGAGGAGAATAGTTCTGTCAATGAACATATACTCAGAATGTCTGGGTACCATTACCACTTGACTCAACTGGGAGTTAATCTTCCTGATGATAGTGTCATTGACAGAGTTCTTCAATCACTGCCACCAAGCTATAAAGGCTTCCTGATGAACTATAATATGCAAGGGATGATGAAAATGGTTCCCGAGCTCTTCGCAATGCTAAAGGATGCAGAGGTAGAAATCAAGAAGGAGCATCAACTTTTGATGGTTAACAAGACCACTAGTTTCAAGAAAAAGGGCAAAGGGAAGAAGGGGAACTTCAAGAAGAATAGGAAACAAGTTGCTACTCCCGGGAAGAAGCCCAAGTCTGGACTTCAGCCTGAAACTGAGTGCTTCTACTGCAAAGGGACTGGCACTGGAAACAGAACTGCCCCAGGTATTTGGCGGATACGAAGGATGGCAAAGTGAAAGGTATATTTGATATACATGTTATTGATGTGTACCTTACCAATGCTCGTAGTAGCGCCTGGGTATTTGATACTGGTTCTGTTGCTCATATTTGCAACTCGAAATAGGGGCTACAGATTAAACAAAGATTGGCTAAGGACTAGGTGACAATGCACGTCAGAAATGGTTCCAAGGTCGATGTGATCGCTGTCGGTACGCTACCTCTACATCTACCTTTGGGATTAGTTTTAGACCCGAAAAATTGTTATTTGGTGCCCGCGTTGAGCATGAACATTATATCTGGATCTTGTTTGATGCGAGACGGTTATTCATTTAAATCAGAGAATAATGGTTGTTCTATTTATATGAGTAATATCTTTTATGGTCATGCGCCCTTGTTGAGTGGTCTATTTTTGTTGAATCTCGATCGTGGTGATATACATGTTCATAATATTGAAGCCAAAAGATGCAAAGTTGATAATGATAGTGCAACTTATTTGTGGCACTGCCGTTTAGGTCATATTGGTGTAAAGCGCATGAAGAAACTCCATGCTGATGTGCTTTTGGAATCACTTGATTATGTATCACTTGGTGCTTGCGAACCATGCCTCATGGGCAAGATGACTAAAACTCCGTTCTCCGGAACAATGGAGCGAGCTACTGACTTATTGGAAATAATACATACTGATGTATGTAGACCAATGGGTGTTGAGGCTCGTGGCGGGTATCGTTATTTTCTGACCTTCACAGATGATTTGAGCATATATGGGTGTATCTACTTAATGAAACATAAGTTTGAAACATTTGAAAAGTTCAAAGAATTTCAGAGTGAAGAGGAAAATCATCATAACAAGAAATAAAGTTTCTACGATCTGATCATGGAGGAAAATATTTGAGTTATGAGTTTGGTCTTCATTTGAAACAATGTGGAATAGTTTCGCAACTCACGCCATCTGGAACACCAAAGCGTAATGGTGTGTCCAAATGTCATAACCGTAGTTTATTGGATATGGTGCGATCTATGATGTCTCTTACTGATTTACCGCTATCATTTTGGGGTTATGCTTTAGAGACGACTGCATTCACGCTAAATAGAGCACCATCGAAATCCGTTGAGACGACACCATATGAATTGTGGTTTGACAAGAAACCCAAGTTGTCGTTTCTTAAAGTTTGGGGCTGCGATGCTTATGTGAAAAAGCTTCAACCTGATAAGATTGAAACCAAATTGGAGAAGTGCGTCTTCATAGGATACCCAAAGGAAACAGTTGGGTACACCTTCTATCACAGATCCGAAGGCAAGATATTCGTTGCTAAGAATGGATCCTTTCTAGAGAAGGAGTTTCTCTCGAAAGAAGTGAGTGGGAGGAAAGTAGAACTTGATGAGGTAATTGTACCTTCTCCCGAATTGGAAAGTAGTTCATCACAAAATTTAGTTCCAGTGACTCCTACACCAATTAGTGAGGAAGATAATGATGATGATCATGAAACTTCAGTTCAGTTACTACCGAACCTCATAGGTCAACCAGAGTACGATCCGCACCAGGGTGGTACAGTAATCCTAATCTGGAAGTCATGTTACTAGACCATGATGAACCTATGAACTATGAGGAAGTGATGATGAGCCCATATTCCGCGAAATGGCTTAAAGCCATGAAATCTGAGATGGGATCCATGCATGAAAACAAAGTGTGGACTTTGGTGGACTTGCCTGATGATCGGCAAGCCATAGAAAATAAATGGATCTTCAAGAAGAAGACTGATGCTGACGTTAATGTTACTGTCTACAAAACTCGACTTGTTGCAAAAGGTTTTCAACAAGTTCAAGGAGTTGACTACGATGAGACCTTCTCATCCGTAGCGATGCTTAAGTCTATCCGAATCATGTTAGAAATTGTCGCATTTTATGATTATAAAATTTGGCAAATGGATGTCAAAACTACACTCATTAATAGATTTCTTAAAGAAGAGTTGTATATGATGCAACCAGAAGGTTTTGTCGATCCAAAGGGTGCTAACAAAGTGTGCAAGCTCCAGCGATCCATTGATGGACTGGTGCAAGCCTCTCGGAGTTGGAATATACGCTTTGATAATGTGATCAAAGCATATGGTCTTATACAGACTTTTGGAGAAGCTTGTATTTACAAGAAAGTGAGTGGGAGCTCTGTAGCATTTCTAATATTATACTCCCTCCGTCCAAAAATAAGTGTCTCAACTTTGTACTAACTCTAGTACAAAGTTGTACTAAGCTTGAGACACTTATTTTGGGACGGAGGGAGTATGTGGATGACATATTGTTGATTGGAAATAATATAGAATTTCTGGATAGCATAAAAGGATACTTGAATACGATTTTTTCAATGAAAGACCTTGGTGAAGCTGCTTACATATTGGGCGTCAAGATCTATGAAGATAGAGCAAGACGCTTAATTGGACTTTAACAAAGCACATACCTTGATAAAGTTTTGAAGAAGTTCAAAATGGATTAGTCAAAGAAAGGGTTATTGCCTGTGTTACAGGTGTGAAATTGAGTCAGACTCAATGCCCGACCACTGCAGAAGATAAAGAGAAAATGAAAGTCATTCCCTATGCCTCAGCCATAGGTTCTATCATGTATGCAATGTTGTATACCAGACCTGATGTGTGCCTTGGTATAAGTATAGGCTGTATAGCAGGGAGGTACCAAAGTAACCCAGAAGTGGAGCACTGGACATCAGTCAAGAACATCCTGAAATACCTGAAATGACTAAGGACATATTTCTTGTTTATGGAGGTGACAAAGAGCTTGTCATAAATGGTTATGTTGATGCAAGCTTTGACACCGATCCGGATGACTCTAAGTCGCAATCCGGATACGTATTTATATTGAATGGTGGAGCTGTTAGTTGGTGCAGTTCCAAGCAGAGCGTCATGGCGGGATCTACGTGTGAAGCGGAGTACATAGCTGCTTCGGAAGCAGCAAATGAAGGAGTTTAGATGAAGGAGTTCAAATCTGATCTAGGTGTGCTACCTAGTGCATTGGGTCCAATGAAAATCTTTTGTGACAATACTAGAGCAATTGCCTTGGCAAAGGAATCATGATTTCACGAGAGAACCAAAAACATCAAGATACGCTTCAATTCCATCCACCATCAAGTCGCGGAGGGAGACATAGAGATTTGGAAGATACATACGGATCTGAATGTTGTAGACCCGTTGACTAAGCCTCTTCCACGAGAAAAACATGATCAACACCAAGACTCCATGGGTGTTAGAATCATTACTTTGTAATCTAGATTATTGACTCTAGTGCAAGTGGGAGGCTAAAGGAAATATGCCCTAGAGGCAATAATAAAGTTGTTATTTATATTTCCTTATATCACGATAAATGTTTATTATTCATGCTAGAATTGTATTAACCGGAAACTTAGTACATGTGTGAATACATAGACAATACATAGTGTCCCTAGTATACCTCTACTTGACAAGCTCGTTAGTCAAATATGGTTATGTTTCCTAAACATAGACATGTGTTGTCATTTGATGAACGAGATCACATCATTAGGAGAATGATGTGATGGAGACGACCCATCCGTTAGCTTAGCATTATGATCGTTACAGTTTTATTGCTACTGCTTTCTTTATGACTTATACATGTTCCTCTGACTATTAGATTATGCAACTCCATACCAAAGTGTAGCGACCAGACCTCAAACAGTCTGATCACTGTGCTCAGTGTCATCCCTAGATCAGCAATGCTGACACCACACAGTACTTGGAGGATTTATAACAGAGTAGCAATCACACATTTATTACATCGAATGTCTCAAGAGAGAACTTATTGAAATAAATATGGCTTAAGGCCATCTAAAACTATAACAGCGGAAGTCTTGGAATATAAGCGAGTCCATCAACTCCAACGGCATCACTGAGTATAGAACCACGACCTAAAAGCATCTTACTCGTCGTCTGAAAAGTCTGCAACATGAAACGTTGCAGCCCGAAAACGGGTCAGCACATGGAATATGCTGGCAATGTAACACATAGAGGATAAGAATGGATTCAGCTATACTACATGCATATTTGGCTAGTGGAAAAGCTCTATGGTTACAGTTTTGCATAAAGCCAATTTTTCCCTACTGCAAAGGAATAAATTTATTTAACTAACATGGTGGTTGTTAAACATTGAGAATGGTTGACAACATTCTCAATCCCAATTAAAAGTACTCATTAAACCCAACATCATTAATTAGAGTAACATGATGAGATTCACATGATATCCAAGTTCTAGATACTCAAGATGTCCATAACCGGGGACACGGCTAACCATGATTAGTTTATACACTCTGCAGAGGTTTGCGCACTTTTCCCCACAAGACTCGATCTCCTCCGTTAGATTTCTCGCACTACATGATGTTTGAGAAACGGATGACCGAGACATAGTCTTTCAGAAGCACTAGCACCTTACATGTGGGTAGACCGGTACACCTACTTTCCCCTACATCTGCTAGTCTACCCGTAAGAGTTCGCACAACTTAATCAACTATGCCAGAGCCCATAATGGCTTGTGGCTGCACACGGAAGTTTCTAGTTTGAATAATCTCATGATCCCTTTGAGCCTGGGTGGCGGTCCGAAGAAATATAGGCAAGTCCTAATAGAAACCAGGTGCCCCAATCCACCCAGATGTGTGTTTAAGTTTCCACCTTAAATAAACCATTAATTAACAATCTCACATCTGTCATGGATACACTCACCCAATCCACGTCTACTAGCATAGCATGGCATAATAAGCAAACGTAGAAGTAACTCCCAAAGGTTTGATAATAAAACAGGTAATAGGTACTACCTCAACTACTTCCCATCCCACAATTTAATTAGATCCTATTCATGCAATGTTTGAGGATTGATCTAATGCATAAAAACTGGGTAGTAGAAAAGGTATGATCAAAGTGTTACTTGCCTTGCTGATGATCCGCGAAACCTAGAGACTCGAAGTAACAGGCGGCGCACTTCGGATATTCTATCGCAAAAAATCAACAAGCATACAATAAGTACTCATATAATGCACAGGTAAAACTCGAATAAACGATCTAACCAGAATGTTCAACTTAAGAACTCTGGTTTGCAAAAAGATTCAAATCGAACAAAGCAACGAAAGTCAAACGGCGAAAGAAAACAGCTTCGTTCTACTAATATGGATCTAAGTCAAATTTTATAGAAGCAAAAACTTGTTTAAGTTGATTATTCGGAAACTCCAGGCACTTGAATCACCTGATTCCGATAAATGAGCGAAAAGTTAAACTAAAACGAAAATCGGATCAGGAACCGCGATCAGAAAAATCATGGATTAAATCCGAGAAAAGAAAAATGACGAACGGGTTAACGAACGAACGTTCATTAACTAAACTAATCTGATGAATACGTATTAAAATGAATGAACGAGCGAACGCTCGCTAATTAACTAAACCAAAAAAAACGATATAACGAAAAACCGGAAAAAAAACCCAAGAAAAACCGCTTGGTTTTTATAAAAAAACGGCGACACACGAATCGAGGCGGTGGCGAGCCTCGACGGCGGCGGCGAAGTCTGGCGACGCTCCGGCGGCGGCGGCGGAGTCCGGCGGCGGCGGGGCGGCGGCGGCGGCGGCGGATCTGGCGGCGGCGGCGTTTAGGGTTAGGGTTTGGGCGCGGTGGTGGCTGGGCTGGCGGCGGCGGCGACTTGGGCCTGGGGCGGGGCGGCTGACGGGCCTGGGGGCGCCGGGGTGGCGCTTTATATAGTGCCCCTTGAGCGAAGTCCCGCTCGGGCACGGCCCAGAGGCGGTTCGCGTTTTTTTTAATAATTCCGCGCAGAAGAAAAATAAAAAGAAATACTAAACGAACTCCAAAAATCCCGAAATAAATTTTCCCCGGCTTCTAAAATCAAGCCGGGCAAGATGAACATTTATTTAGGGCCTAAATGCATTTTTTGAAAACGTGCATTTTTCCTAAATTCAAATAAAAGGCGAAAACCTCCAAAATAAATCTTATTTGATTTTTTTATTAAATCTTCATTATTTCTTTATTTTGGGAAAGTCATTTTATTCCCTCTCTGAATTTTCGGTAGTAGAAATAATTGAAGATAAAATAAATAAAATCAAATGATCCTATTTTCAAAATTTGAGAAAACTCAAATAAGAAAATAACAAAATCCCTAACTCTCTCCGTGGGTCCTTGAGTTGCGTGAAATTTCTAGGATCGAGCCAACAATGCAACAAAATTTTGATATGCAATGATGATCTATGTATAACATTCCAAATTGAAAATTTGGGATGTTACAAACCTACCCCCCTTAAGATGAATCTCGCCGTCGAGATTCGGGTTGGCTAGCAAATAGGTGAGGGTGATCCTTGAGCAGATCTTCCTCTCGCTCCCAGGTGGCTTCCTCCTCGGTGTGGTGGCTTCACTGAACCTTGAAAAACTTGATAACCTTACTTCGGGTAACTCGGTTGGCATATTCCAGAATCTTAACTGGTTTCTCTTGATAAGTCAAATCATCTTTCAACTGAATCGCTTCCAGAGGCACTGTATCTCTCAGTGGTATATCAACCATCTCTGCGTGACATCTCTTCAACTCTGAAACATGGAACACATCGTGAACTCTTGACAATCCCTCAGGTAATTCCAACTTGTATGCTACTTCTCCCATGCGTTCCAAAACTTTGTATGGTCCCACAAAACGTGGCGCTAACTTCCCTTTAACTCCAAAACGCTTAACTCCTCTAAGTGGAGATACCCGAAGATAAACTCTGTCTCCGGCTTCGTATTTTGTCTCCTTGCGTTTTGAATCTGCATAGCTCTTCTGCCTTGATTGAGCTACCTTGATCCTGTCGTGAATCAACTTTACCTTCTATTCAGACTCCTTAATCAAATCCGGTCCAAACAACTGGCGGTCTCCAACCTCATCCCACAACAACGGGGTTCTGCGCCTCCTTCCGTACAAGGCTTCAAAAGGGGCCATCTTCAAACTGGACTGATAACTGTTGTTGTAAGAAAACTCCGCGTATGGCAAGTTGTCATCCCAACTTGATCCATAGTCCAAAACACATGCTCTAAGCATATCCTCCAAAATCTGATTGACTCTCTCGGTCTGTCCATCTGTCTGTGGGTGGAAAGTTGTGCTAAACTCCAGCCTGGTTCCCAATGTTTCGTGCAACTGTTTCCAGAACTTTAAGGTGAATTGGGTTCCTCTATCTGATACGATACTCCTCGGAACTCCATGCAAGTATACAATCCTTGTCATGTATATCTTAGCCAATTTGGCACTGTTGTAGGTAGTCTTTACTGGGATGAAATGAGCTACCTTTGTCAAACGATCGACTACAACCCAAATTGAGTCATAGCCTGAACGAGTCCTGGGCAATCCCGTGATGAAATCCATGCCTAGTTTGTCCCACTTCCATTCGGGTATAGGCAATGGCTGCAACAATCTGGCTGGCTTTTGGTGTTCTGCTTTCACCCTCTGACATACATCACAAACTGCTACATACTCTGCAATATCCTTCTTCATTCCGGTCCACCAGAAAGTTTCCTTCAAATCCAAATACATCTTGGTATTTCTGGGGTGAATCGAATATGGTGAATCATGTGCCTCTTGCAGAATCAACTTCCTGATCTCCGGGTCATTGGGCACATAAACACGGTCCTCAAATCGTAGGGTATCGTACTCATCCTCACGAAATCCCTTAGCCTTCCCTTCGCTCATTTTCTCCTTAATGGAAGCAACTTCCATATCTATCTTTTGAGCTTCTCTAATTTTATCCATCAACGTGGACTAAATCTCCATTGCTGCTACATAGCCCCTCGGAACTATCTCCAAACATAGTTCATGAAGATCCTCGGCTAACTCCTTGGGTATTTCTCCCGTCATTAGTGTATTGACGTGGCTCTTACGGCTCAACGCGTCTGCTACAACGTTAGCCTTCCCGGGGTGATAATGCAATCTCATATCATAATCCTTAATAAGCTCCAACCATCTCCTCTGCCTGAGATTTAACTCCTTCTGCGTGAAGATGTACTTCAAACTCTTGTGATCCGTGTACACCTCACAATGATTTGCTATTAAATGTCTCCACGTTTTCAGTGCGTGCACTACGGCTGCTAACTCCAAATCATGAGTAGCATAATTCAACTCATGAGGCTTAAGCTGTCGTGAAGCATACGAAACAACTCTTCCCTCCTGCATAAGCACTGCTCCAAGTCCTCGACGTGAAGCGTCGCAATACACTTCATAATCCTTAGTCTAATCTGGCAGAATTAATACTGGTGAGGTAACCAAACGTTTCTTCAATTCCTGGAAACTAGCCTCACACTCCTTAGGTCAAATGAACTTAGTATCCTTCTTCAACAACTCTGTCATAGGCTTCGCAATCTTCGAGAAATTTTCAATGAATCTCTGGTAGTATCCTGCGAGTCCAAGGAAACTCCGGATTTCTCCAACTGTTGTTGGTGCTTCCCAATTTGTCACAGTGACAACTTTAGTGGGGTCTACTGCGATACCTTCTCCGGATATAACATGTCCAAGAAATCCAACTTCCTCCAACCAAAACTCACACTTGCTGAACTTGGCGTATAGCAGATGTTCTCTGAGTTTCTCGACTACCAAACGCAAATGTTCCTTATGTTCCTCTTCATTCTTCGAGTACACCAAAATATCATCAATGAACACCATGACGAACTTACCCAAAAACTCCATAAACACCTTGTTCATCATGTTCATAAAATAGGCTAGGGAGTTAGTCAGACCAAATGACATAACGGTATACTCATACAGCCCGTACCTGGTGGTAAAAGCCGTCTTCGGTATATCCTGCTCCCAAATCTTCAACTGATGGTATCCTTATCACAAATCGATCTTGGAAAACACCTTAGCTCCTTGCAACCGATCAAACAGATCATTGATCATTGGTAGTGGGTACTTGTTCTTGATTGTTACTTCATTCAATCCGCGATAATCAACAACCATTCTTAATGATCCATCCTTCTTCTCCACCAGAAGTACTGGCGATCCCCAAGGCGAAGAACTTGGGCGAATAAAACCTTTGTCCAACAGCTCCTTAATCTGCTTCTTAATTTCCTCCAAATCTTGGGCTGGCATCCTGTACGGTCTCTTGGATATCGGCCCCGTGCCTGGCAGTAGTTCAATTAAGAACTCAATGTCTCTATCCGGTGGCATGCCTGGCAACTCTTCTGGAAATACATCGGGGAAATCCTTTACCACTGGTACTTCCTCCTGCACAACTCCTGATAAGGAATTTACATGTGCCCTCCTCGGCTCATGCCGTGATACATACTTGATTCTTATTCCTTCTGGTGTCGTAAGCAAAATTGTCCTGCTGGCGCAATCAATGTTTCCTCCATACATCGACAGCCAATCCATGCCAAGAATTACATCCAAACCTTGGGATTCCAATATAATTAAATCCGTTGGGAAAACATGCCTTCCTATACTTAATGGCACCTGAAAGCATCCTTGACTGACCATAAACTCAGCTCCCGGTGAACTTACTAGCATAGGTGTCTTAAGCGTCTTAGTGGGCAGGCTAAACTTATCCACAAATCCCCTTGATATGTATGAATGCGATGCACCAGTATCGAAAAGAACAACTGCAGTAAATGCCTTAACCAAAAACTTACCTATTACTGCGTCTGGCTGAGCTTCAACCTCCTCCACGGTAACGTGGTTCACTTGCCCCCTGTTGAAAGGGTTCGGCTTCTTTCCTGAGCTTCCATTGCCATTTCCATTTTGGGCTTCTGGGCAATCATTTGCATAATGCCCAGTCTTACGGCACTTATAACAAGTGATATGGCTCAGGTCTGCCTTGGATGGTGTTGACGGGTTGGTGCGGCTTTGTCCATTGCTTCCTCCATTCCCGTTTCCATTCTTTGTGCCATTATGATTGTGCGAGCTGCCTCCTCCGTGAGTATGCTGAAAATGTCCTCCTGACTTTGGGGTAAAGCGTGGTTTCTGCTGAGCTCCAGAATTGTACTTCCCTGTCCATACTTCCTCTTACGATTTCAATCTGCTGCTGCTTCCCCTCAATCATAAGAGCACGATCTACTAACTCCTGGTAGTTATTGAAAGTGGCTACCATCAACTGCATGCTCATCTCATCATTCAGTCCTTCTAGAAACTTCTCCTGCTTAGCTGCATCCGTAGCAACGTCATCTGGGGCATAACGTGCTAGCTTACTGAAATCATCCACATACTGGCCAACTGTCCGTCCTCCTTGGCGTAAGTTGCGAAACTCACGCTTCTTCATGGCCATAGCTCCTGCTGAAACATGGGCAGTACGAAAAGCTTGCTGAAACTGATTCCATGTGACAGTGTCTACAGGGTAAGTGGCTGTGAAATTCTCCCACCATGCTGCTGCGGGTCCGTCAAGCTGATGTGCGGCAAACTTCACCTTTTCTCCATCTGTGCATCCTGCTGTGGTCAACTCCCTCCCTATCTTACGGAGCCAATCATCTGCTACTATCGGCTCGATGCTACTGGAAAACACCGGCGGATTCAACCTTAAGAAACGTGCCACATGGTCAACAGGTGGTGGTGGTGGGTTGTTGTTGTTGTTGCCCTGGTTTTGTACCAATGTTTGAATCAAGGTGTTTTGCTGCTGAATCAACTGAGTGATCTCTGGTAGGAAAACAAACTCGGTGTCACGTCTCGGAGGCATCTGAGGGTTTAAAGGGGAGATGAGAGTTTAGAATAGAATGAGGTCTAGTGAGATAACACTACCCATATGCACATGAGACAAATCACACAATATCATTCCAATCAATCAAACAAGGTATGGTCTAACTATCGTTACAAAAGTGCTTGGACTAAAACTAATTAAATGGTGGAAAATTCTACTACTGTTATGGTGGTCAACTAGAAAAACTGCTCCGATGAAGACTCCATGATATCTGCTCCAGCTTCATCAACATAGTCATCATCGCTGTCGTCGGGATCCGAGTCGGTGTCGTCGATGATGATATAGTTATCTGGACAAGTAGGTTCATCCTCTTCTCCTCTGGGTGCTGATCCTCCCATGAATACTCCAATCTTCTCCTTAAGGTCACCGTTCTGTCTTACTAGAGCGACGATTTCTTCCATATAGTCTTTACGTGTAGCCTTGAGTTCTTCTTCTAGCTCCTTGATCTTGGTCATAGCCTTCTGCAGATCCTCCATATCTGCGCACATCTGATTTTCCTGGCGTCGGATGTGTTGGTTTAACTCCTGAATATAAGCTGCGATTGATCTGTCCTTCCTGGTGGTGATCATCTCCCAATGCTCATCTCGGCGCCCACAAATCTGGTAGATAGTATCCTTGAGGTCTTCTTTGTAAACTTCTCCAATCCGTCCCATGGCGATGTGAGCTGCCATGCTCTTTCCTAGGCTCCATGTTGGTACATCAAAGGTAAACTCTATTGGCTCAGTGGCTGGTGCAAATGTCCTTCCTGGAATGTAGACTTGAATCCTCCAGCGCTCCTCTTCGGGTAAAGTGGCATTGAAAGTCCCGATGAAACTTGGCACTCCTATATTCAGATATCTAGTGGCTTCCTTCAAATGATATCCAAAAGGTGAGTTCTCATCTGGTTGTGTGAACTTGATCCTTGCATCCGCCATCCTAAAGAATAGAAAAGAGGAGGAGTCAGAAATGAGAAGAATGAGTAGTGTTCTAGGGTTTAAGCTTAGTGGTCGTGTCCTACAGTCAGCGTGTGCTCTGATACCACCTTGTAGCAACCAGACCTCAAACAGTCTGATCTCTGTGCCCAGTGTCATCCCTGGATCAGTAATGCTGACACCACATAGTACTTGGAGGATTTATAACAGAGTACCAATCACACACTTATTACATCGAATGTCTCAAGAGAGAACTTATTGAAATAAATATGGCTTAAGGCCATCTAAAACGATAACAGCGGAAGTCTTGGAAGATAAGCGAGTCCATCAACTCCAACGGCATCACTGAGTATAGAACCACAACCTAAAAGCATCTTACGCGTCGTTTGAAAAGTATGCAACATGAAACGTTGCAGCCCGAAAACGGGTCAGCACATGGAATATGCTGGCAATGTAACACATAGAGGATAAGAATGGATTAAGCTATACTACATGCATATTTGGCTGGTGGAAAAGCTCTATGGTTACAGTTTTGCATAAAGCCAATTTTTCCCTACTACAAAGGAATAAATTTATTTAACTAACATGGTGGTTGTTAAACATTGAGAATGGTTGACAACATTCTCAATCCCAATTAAAAGTACTCATTAAACCCAACATCATTAATTTAGAGTAACATGATGAGATTCACATGATATCCAAGTTCTAGATACTCAAGATGTCCATAACCGGGGACACGGCTAACCATGATTAGTTTATACACTCTGCAGAGGTTTGCGCACTTTTCCCCACAAGACTCGATCGCCTCCGTTTGATTCCTCGCACTACATGATGTTTGAGAAACGGATGACCGAGACATAGTCTTTCAGAAGCACTAGCACCTTACATGTGGGTAGACCGGTACACCTACTTTCCCCTACATCTGCTAGTCTACCCGTAAGAGTTCGCACAACTTAATCAACTATGCCAGAGCCCATAATGGCTTGTGGCTGCACACGGAAGTTTCTAGTTTGAATAATCTCATGATCCCTTTGAGCCTGGGTGGCGGTCCGAAGAAATACAGGCAAGTCCTGATAGAAACCAGGTGCCTCAATCCACCCAGATGTGTGTTTAAGTTGCCACCTTAAATAAACCATTAATTAACAATCTCACATCTGTCATGGATACACTCACCCAATCCACGTCTACTAGCATAGCATGGCATAATAAGCAAACGCAGAAGTAACTCCCAAAGGTTTGATAATAAAACAGGTAATAGGTACTACCTCAACTACTTCCCATCCCACAATTTAATTAGATCCTATTCATGCAATGCTTGAGGATAGATCTAATGCATAAAAACTGGGTAGTAGAAAAGGTATGATCAAAGTGTTACTTGCCTTGCTGATGATCCGCAAATCCTAGAGACTCGAAGTAACAGGCGGCGCACTCCGGGTATTCTATCGCAGACAAACAACAAGCATACAATAAGTACTTATCTAATGCACATGTAAAACTCGAATAAACGATCTAACCAGAATGTTCAACTTAAGAACTTCAGTTTGCAAAAAGATTCAATCGAACAAAGCAACGAAAGTCAAACGGCGAAAGAAAACAGCTTTGTTCTACTAATCTAGATTTAAGTCAAATTTTACAGAAGCAAAAACTTGTTTAAGTTGATTATTCAGAAAGAGGGTTTCGAGACGAAATTCTAGGCGCTTGAATCGCCTGATTCCGATAAACAAGCGAAAAGTTAAACTAAAACGAAAATCGGATCAGGAATCGCGATCAGAAAAATCGCGGATTAAATCCGAGAAAAGAAAAACGATGAACGGGTTAACGAACGAACGTTCATTAACTAAACTAATCTGACAAATACGTTCGTTAAAACGAACGAATGAGCGAAAGCTCGCTAATTAACTAAACCGAAAAAAAATAAAAACTGATCTAACGAAAAACCGAAAAAAAACACGAAGAAAAACCGCTCGGTTTTTATAAAAAAAACGGTAACACGCGCATCGAGGCGGCGGCGAAGTCCGGCGACGCTCCGGCGGCGGCGGCGGCGGCGGATCTGGCGGCGGTGGCGTTTAGGGTTAGGGTTTGGGCGCGGTGGCGGCTGGGCTGGCGGCGGTGGCAACTTGGGCCTGGGGCGAGGCGGCTGACGGGGCTGGGGCGCCGGGGTGGCGCTTTATATAGTGCCCCCCGAGCGGAGTCCCGCTCGGGCACGGCCCAGAGGCGGTTCGCGTTTTTTTAATAATTCCGCATAGAAGAAAAATAAAAAGAAATACTAAACGAACTCCAAAAATCCCGAAACAAATTTTCCCCGGCTTCTAAAATCAAGCCGGACAAGATGAACATTTATTTGGGGCCTAAATGCATTTTTGGAAAACGCGCATTTTTCCTAAATTCAAATAAAAGGCGAAAAACTCCAAAATAAATCTTATTTGATTTTTTTATTAAATCTTCATTATTTCTTTATTTTGGGAAAGTCATTTTATTCCCTCTCCGAATTTTCGGTAGTAGAAATAATTGAAGATAAAATAAATAAAATCAAATGATCCTATTTTCAAAATTTGAGAAAACTCAAATAAGAAAATAATGAAATCCCCAACTCTCTCCGTGGGTCCTTGAGTTGCGTGAAATTTCTAGGATCGAGCCAACAATGCAACAAAATTTTGATATGCAATGATGATCTATGTATAACATTCCAAATTGAAAATTTGGGATGCTACACAAAGGAACACCTTGTGTGCTATCAAACATCACAATGTAACTGGGTGATTATAAAGATGCTCTACAGGTGTCCCCAAAGGTGTTTGTTGGGTTGGCATAGATCAAGATTAGGATTAGTCACTCCGTGTATCGGAGAGGTATCTCTTGTTGGGGATCATTGCAGAAATTAAAAAAATTCTACGCATCACCAAGATCAATCTATGGAGAGACTAGCAATGAGAGAGAGGGGAGTGTATCTTCATACCCTTGAATATCGCGATCTGGAAGCGTTACAAGAACGCGGATGAAGGAGTCGTACTCGCAGCAATTCAGATCACGGTTGATTTCAATCTAAGCATCGAACAACGACGCCTCCGCGTTCAACACATGTGCAGCACGGGGACATCTCCTCCTTCTTGATCCAGCAAGGGCGAAGGAGAAGTTGGGGAAGAACTCCGGAAGCACGACGGCGTGGTGGTGGAGCTTGCAGTTCTCCGACCGGGCTTCGCGAAGCTCAACGAAGGAGGAAGGGGTGTTGGAGAGGGGGAGGGTTGCGCCTTGGATGAGGTATTGCTGCCCTCCCTCCTTCCCTCTATTTATAGGGCGAAGGGGCAAGGGGGCCGACCCCTCTAGATGAGATCTAGAGGGGGGGCGGCGGCCAAGGGGAGGGGGCTTGCCCCCCAAGCCAAGGGGGCGCCTCCTTTAGGGTTTCCCCTAAACCCTAGGCGCATGGGCCCTGGGGGGGTGGTTCCCAGTCCACTTAGGGGCTGGTTCCCTTCCACATACAGCCTATAGGTCCCTCCGGGGCAGGTGGACCTTCCCGATGGACCCCCAGAACCCCTTCGGTGGTCCCAGTACAATACCGGCAAACCCCCGAATACTTCCGGTGACCGTATGATGACTTCCCATATATAAATCTTCACCTCCGGACCATTCCGGAACTCCTCGTGACGTCTTGGATCTCATCCGGCACTCCGAACAACATTCGGTAACCACATACTATTTCCCATAACAACTCTAGCATCACCAAACCTTAAGTGTGTAGACCCTACGGGTTCGGGAAGCATGTAGACATGACCGAGACAGCTCTCCGGCCAATAACCAACAGCGGGATCTGGATACCCATGTTGGCTCCCACATGTTCCACGATGATCTCATTGGATGAACCACGATGTCGGGGATTCAAGCAATCCCGTATACAATTCCCTTCGTCAATCGGTATGTTATTTGCCCGAGATTCGATCGTCGGTATCCCAATACCTCATTCAATCTCGTTACCGGCAAGTCACTTTACTCGTTCCGTAATGCATGATCACGTGACTAACAACTTAGTCACATTGAGCTCATTATGATGATGCATTACCGAGTGGGCCCAGAGATACCTCTCCGTCATACGGAGTGACAAATCCCAGTCTTGATTCGTGCCAACCCAACAGATACTTCCTGAGATGCCTGTAGTGTACCTTTATAGCCACCCAATTATGTTGTGACATTTGGCACACCTAAAGCATTCCTACGGTATCCGGGAGTTGCACAATCTCATGGTCTAAGGAAATGATACTTGACATTAGAAAAGCTTTTAGCAAACGAACTACATGATCTTGTGCTATGCGTAGGATTGGGTCTTGTCCATCACATCATTCTCCTAATGATGTGATCCCGTTATCAAGGACATCTAATGTCCATGGTCAGGAAACCATGACCATCTATTGATCAACGAGCTAGTCAACTAGAGGCTCACTAGGGACATGTTATGGTCTATGTATTCACACATGTATTATGGTTTTCGGTTAATACAATTATAGCATGAACAATAGACAATTATCATGAACAAGGAAATATAATAATAACCATTTTATTATTGCCTCTTGGGCATATTTCCAACAGTCTCCCACTTGCACTAGAGTCAATAATCTAGTTACATTGTGATGAATCGAACACCCATAGAGTTTTGGTGTTGATCATGTTTTGCTCGTGGAAGAGGTTTAGTCAACGGATCGGCGACATTGAGATCCGTATGCACTTTACAAATATCTATGTCTCCATCTTGAACATTTTCACGAATGGAGTTGAAGCGACGCTTGATATGCCTGGTCTTCTTGTGAAACCTGGGCTCCTTGGCAAGGGCAATAGCTCCAGTGTTGTCACAGAAGAGAGTCATCGGGCCCGACGCATTGGGAATAACTCCTAGGTCGGTAATGAACTCCTTCATCCAGATTGCTTCATGTGCTGCCTCCGAGGCTGCCATGTACTCCGCTTCACATGTAGATCCCGCCACGATGCTTTGCTTGCAACTGCACCAGCTTACTGCCCCACCATTCAAAATATACACGTATCCGGTTTGTGACTTGGAGTCATCTAGATCTGTGCCGAATCTAGCATCGGCGTAACCCTTTACGACGATCTGTTCGTCACCTCCATAAACGAGAAACATATCCTTAGTCCTTTTCAGGTACTTTAGGATATTCTTGACCGCTGTCCAGTGTTCCATGTCGGGATTACTTTGGTATCTCCCTACCAAACTTACAGCAAAGTTTACATCAGGTCTGGTACACAGCATGGCATACATAATAGACCCTATGGCTGAGGCATAGGGGATGACACTCATCTTTTCTCTATCTTCTGCTGTGGTCGGGCTTTGAGCCAAGCTCAATTTCACACCTTGCAATACAGGCAAGAACCCCTTCTTGGACTGATCCATATTGAACTTCTTCAATATCTTATCAATGTATGTGCTTTGTGAAAGACCTATGAGGCATCTTGATCTATCTCTATAGATCTTGATGCCTAATATGTAAGCACCTTTCTCCAAGGTCCTTCATTGAAAAATACTTATTCAAGTAGGCCTTTATGCTTTCCAAAAGTTCTATATCATTTCCCATCAATAGTATGTCATTCACATATAATATGAGAAATGCTACAGAGCTCCCACTCACTTTCTTGTAAACGCAGGCTTCTCCATAAGTCTACATAAACCCAAATGCTTTGATTATTTCATCAAAGCGAATGTTCCAACTCCGAGATGCTTGCACCAGCCCATAGATGGAGCGCTGGAGCTTGCAAACCTTGTGAGCATTCTTAGGATCGACAAAACCTTCCGACTGCATCATATACAATTCTTCCTTAAGGAAACCGTTAAGTAATGCCGTTTTGACATCCATTTGCCATATTTTATAATCATAGAATGCGGCAATTGCTAACATGATTCAGACGGACTTCAGCTTCACTACGGGTGAGAAGGTCTCATCGTAGTCAACCCCTTGAACTTGTCGATAACCCTTAGCAACAAGCTGAGCTTTATCGATGGTCACGTTACCATCCGCGTCAGTCTTCTTCTTAAAGATCCATTTATTTTCTATGGCTCGCTGATCATCGGGCAAGTCTGTCAAAGTCCATACTTTGTTTTCATACATGGATCCTATCTCGGATTTCATGGATTCAAGCCATTTGTTGGAATCTGGGCCCGCCATCGCTTCTTCATAGTTCGAAGGTTCACCGTTGTCTAACAACATGATTTCCAGGACAGGGTTGCCATACCATTCTGGTGTGGAACGTGTCCTTGTGGAACTACGAGTTCAGTAGCAACTTGATCCGAAGTACCTTGATCATCATCATTAACTTCCTCTCTAGTCGGTGCAGGCACCGCAGAAACATCTTCGTGAGCTGCGCTACTTTCCGGTTCAAAAGGCAGTACTTCATCAAGTTCTACTTTCCTCCCACTTACTTCTTTCGAGAGAAACTCTTTCTACAGAAATGATCTGTACTTTGCAACAAAGATCTTGCCTTCAGATCTGAGGTAGAAGGTATACCCAATGGTTTCCTTAGGGTATCCTATGAAGACGCATTTTTCCGACTTGGGTTCGAGCTTTTCAGGCTGATGTTTCTTGACATAAGCATCGCATCCCCAAACTTTTAGGAATGACAGCTTAGGTTTCTTCCCAAACCATAATTCATACAGTGTCGTCTCAACGGATTTAGACGATGCCCTATTTAAAGTGAATGTGGCTATCTCTAAAGCGTATCCCCAAAATTATAGCGGCAAATCAGTAAGAGACATCATAGATTGCACCATATCCAATAGAGTGCGATTACGATGTTCAGACACACCATTACGCTGAGGTGTTCCAGGCGGCGTGAGTTGTGAAACAATTCCACATTTCCTTAAGTGCGTACCAAATTTGTGACTCAGATATTCTCCGCGACGATCTGATCGTAAGAATTTTATTTTTCTGTCATGTTGATTCTCCACCTTACTCTGAAATTCCTTAAACTTTTCAAAGGTCTCAGACTTGTGTTTCATTAAGTAAACATACCCATATCTACTTAAGTCATCAGTGAGGGTGAGAACATAACAGTAGCCATCGCGAGCCTCAACTCTCATTGGACCACACACATCAGTATGTATGATTTCCAATAAGTTGGTTGCTCGCTCCATTGTTTTGGAGAACTGAGTCTTGGTCATTTTGCCCATGAGGCATGGTTCACATGTGTCAAATGATTCATAATCAAGAGACTCCAAAAGTCCATCTGCATGGAGCTTCTTCATGCGTTTGACACCAATGTGACCAAGGAGGCAGTGCAACAAGTATGTGGGACTATCATTATTAACCTTACAGCTTTTGGTATTCACACTATGAATATGTGTAACATCACATTCGAGATTCAATAAGAATAAACCATTGACCAGCGGGGCATGACCATAAAACATATCTCTCATATAAATAGAACAACCATTATTCTCAGATTTAAATGAGTAGCCATCTCACATTAAACAAGATCCAGATACAATGTTCATGCTCAAAGCTGGCACTAAATAACAATTATTGAGGTTTAAAACTAATCCCGTAGGTAAATGTAGAGGCAGCGTGCCGACAGCGATCACATCGACCTTGGAACCATTCCCGATGCGCATTGTCACCTCGTCCTTCGCTAGTCTCCGCTCATTCCGCAGCTCCTGTTTTGAGTTACATATATGAGCAACCACACCAGTATCAAATACCCAGGAGCTACTACGAGTACTGGTAAGGTACACATCAATTACATGTATATCACATATACCTTTGGTGTTGCCGGCCTTCTTGTCCGCTAAGTACTTGGGGCAGTTCCGCTTCCAGTGACCATTTCCCTTGCAATAAAAGCACTGAGTCTCAGGCTTGGGTCCATTCTTTGGCTTCTTCCCCGCAACTGATTTACCGGGCGCGGCAACTCCCTTGCCGTCCTTCTTGAAGTTCTTCTTACCCTTGCCCTTCTTGAAACTAGTGGTCTTATTTACCATCAACACTTGATGTTCCTTTTTGTCTCCACCTTCGCTGATTTCAGCATTGAATATAACTCTGGAATGGACTTCTCCATCCCTTGCATATTGTAGTTCATCACAAAGCTCTTGTAGCTAGGTGGGAGCGACTGGAGGATCCTGTCAATGACCGAGTCATCTGGGAGATTAACTCCCAACTGAGACAAACAGTTGTGTAACTCGGACATAGTGAGTATGTGCTCACTAACAGAACTGTTTTCCTCCATCTTACAACTGTAGAACTTGTCGGAGACTTCATATCTCTCGACCCGGGCATGAGCTTGGAAACCCATTTTTAGCTCTTGGAACATCTCATATGCTCCGTGCTGCTCAAAACGCTTTTGGAGCCCCGTTTCTAAGTTGTAAAGCATGCCACACTAAACCAGGGAGTAATCATCAGTACGCGACTGCCAAGCGTTCATAACTTCTTGAGTTGCTGGGAAAATGGGTGCTTCACCTAGCGGTGCTTCTAGGACATATGATTTCTGGGCAGCTATGAGGATAATCCTCAAGTTCCGGACCCAGTCCGTATAGTTGCTACCATCGTCTTTCAGCTTGGTTTTCTCTAGGAACGTGTTGAAGTTAAGGGCAACATTAGCGTGGGCCATCTGATCTACAAGACATATTGCAAAGATTTTAGACTAAGTTCATGATAATTAAGTTCATCTAATCAAATTTTATAATGAACTCCCACTCAGATAGACATCCCTCTAGTCATCTAAGTGATACATGATCCGAGTCAACTAGGTCGTGTCCGATCATCACGTGAGACGGACTAGTCATCATCGGTGAACATCTTCATGTTGATCGTATCTACTATACGACTCATGTTCGACCTTTCGGTCTCTTGTGTTCCAAGGCCATGTCTGTACATGCTAGGCTCGTCAAGTCAACCTAAATGTTTTGCATGTGTAAATCTGGCTTACACCTGTTGTATGCGAACGTTAGAATCTATCACACCCGATCATCACGTGGTGCTTCGAAACAACGAACTTTCATGACGGTGCACAGTTAGGGGGAACCCTTTCTTGAAATTTATGGGGGATCATGTTATTTATGCTACCGTCGTTCTAAGCAAATAAGATGTAAAAACATGATAAACAACACATGCAATCAAATAGTGACATGATATGGCCAATATCATTTTGCTCCTTTTGAACTCCATCTTCGGGGTGCCATGATCATCATCGTCACCAGCATGACAACATGATCTTCACCAACATGATCTCCATCATTGTGTCTTCATGAAGTTGTCTCGCCAACTGTTACTTCTACTACGATGGCTAACGGTTAGCAATAAAGTAACGTAATTACATGGCGTTTTCATTGACACGCATGTCATACAATAAATTAAGACAACTCCTATGGCTCCTTCCGGTTGTCATACTCATCGACATGCAAGTCGTGATTCCTATTACAAGAATATTATCAATCTCATATATCACATATATCATTCATGACATCCTTTTGGCCATATCACATCACATGGCATATGCTGCAAGAACAAGTTAGACGTCCTATAATTGTTGTTGCAAGTTTTTACGTGGCTTCTATAGGTTTCTAGCAAGAACATTTCTTACCTACGCCAAAACCACAACATGATATGCCAATTGCTATTTACCCTTCATAAGGACCCTTTTCGTCGAATCCAATCCGACTAAAATGGGAGAGACAGACACCCGCTAGCCACCTTATGCAACTACACTACAAAAAAAATACACTTCCGTGATGATACGTGTTTGTCACAGTAGGTCGCATTTTTTGTCATGCATGTACATCCATGACAAATTTATGACAGAATCAAGATAGTCATACCTGTGCTGTCATAGAAGTGTTCCATGACATTACCAAAATTATCATCACGGAAGTGTCCACTTCCATGACGATAAATCGCGCGTCACAGAAGTGCTTTCGTCAAGGATGCCGACACGTGGCATCCACCGTAACGGAATGCCGTTAAGCTATCGGGTCGGGTTTTGGATCCGATAACCCATTAACAGCCCCGACCAATGGGGATTTTCCACGTGTAAAATCATCATTGGCTGGAGGAAACACGTGTCGGCTCATCGTTGGGACAGATGTCATCCACTCATTGGACAGAAGGCGCCTACGTCGACACGTGGCACGGCTCAACAAGTTTAAATGGGCCGGCCCAACTAAAGGCCCACAAGATGTTGCGGCCCTTAATGGGCCGGCCCAGTTAAAGGCCCACGAGATTTTGCGGACTATAATGGGCTGGCCCAACTAAAGGCCCACAAGATTTCGCGGGCCATAATAGGCCGGCCCAAGTAAAGGCCCACAAGATTTTTGTGTGCCATAATGGGCCGGCCCAGGTAAAGGCCCACCAAATTCTTGCGGATCATAATGGGCCGGCCCAGCTAAAGGCCCACGAGATTGCGCCGACATTAATGGGCCGGCCCAGCTGTAGGCCCACAAGATTTTGAAGACCCTAGTAGGCCGGCCCATTAGCTGGCTGCCATGTTTTGGGCCAAATGCCGGCCCATAATTGATCCGGTCCATTAATGGCCTGCCACGTTACGGGCCTAATAATGGCCCATATAAGATCCGGCCCGTTAAAAGCCTCCCACTTTCTGGGCCAAATCACGGCCCAGATCAGGTTCGGCCCTTTAAGAGGCTTTGGGCTCAATTATGGCCCATATCAGATTCGACCCGTTGACTGGACGCTATGCATTTGGGCCCACTTGCTAAAGGCCCATTTAGTAATTCGGCCTGATGATAGTTTCGGCCTGTTAAGGGCCCATTTAACATTTCAGCCCTATATTAATTTCGGCTTATTAAAAGCCCGTCATATAGTTGGGCCTAACTACGACCCGGTTTGCATCCGGCCTGCTCGCAGCCGATATCTGATTGGGCCAAACAAGGACCGAGACAACTTTGGCCTGTTAAAAGCCTATGAATTGATTCGCACAATCATGGGCCGGGGTCCATTTCGAGCTGCCGCCGGCCCGTGAGCTATTCGGCACGTTGCAGGCCCAGCCTACTTCTCCGCCTCCTAAAAGCCCATTGAGTTTTCTTGCGAAAAGAGGGCCGGGGGTTACTCGGACTATTAAAGGCCCGAATATACTAGTGGGCCAGTTTGACGGGGCCCATGATGCGGATCATACATCATGATTGCATAACGGCCCGATTATGTACCGTAATTTTATAGTTTGGCCAGTTTACTACAAAGACAGGACATATATACAGTAAAATAACTGCAGCATCATGAATAAGAAAAACCTAGACTATACAATAAAGAAATTACGGCATATTACATCCACTGGGCATCAAAGTTCGCCACTATGATAATAAAGCACAAGCAAACAGCAGATTACATACACTAGGCATCAAAGATCGCCACCAGTGCAAGTAAAGACGCCGACAAAATATTATACAAAACCGACAACACTTCAATAGAGTTCAAGAAAGGTTAGCCCTGCTGGGGAGCTGCAGCACAAGCAGCTGAGCCAGATGATGAGAATGTGCTTGTTCAACACTTATATGTTCCTCACTCTGAAAGATAAACAAGCAGATAGATGACAGGTTTCGCACATAAAAGTATCAGTGCTGACAATTCATCACATTTCTTACTGACGAATAAAGTGACACAGTTTAAAATTGCATTAACACAATATGGTATTGTTCAGGTCAAGACATGGCAGGAAATGACATTGTGAAGGAGTTGGCAGCTTCACGACACCACTGGATTACAGATCAAGAACTCATAAGTATCAGTGGTTAGTGTGCTGTCAATTTATCCCATTTTAGATTGGCAAATAAAGAGATGGTTTAAATAATAGTAGAATGATATGACATTGTTCATAGTTAAGACATTGCAAAATATGACATTATGCTGTAGTGGGTAGGTTCACCACACCACTGGATTACGGAGGAAGAACAGAAGCATACATGAAGTGCAAAAGAAGATCACTTGCTCTGAATAGTTTAATTTACATGGTATGAAGAAGGAACTTGGTTGTACAACTGAAAACTTAAATTGAGAAGGACAAACTTTTGTTTATGAACTACATAATAAACTTTAAACATGCAATTTGATGCAAACACCAAAAATAAACAGCTATTGCAGTCATGCCTAACCAAATATACACAACAAAGTTTGAAGGCTTGAGAAGGACAAACTTACATTACTTGTGAAGACAGGCTCTATAAAGCCCTTGTCCATGCTGATGGGGGGGGGGGCAATTCAAGAAGTTTAGCACAGAATCTTCTTCATAAGCATTGCTTTTATTCTACATTTTGTTAAAAGTAAATATAGATGTGATAATATACGAAAAAATGGAGAATATTTAAGATAAGATGAAGAGTGATGCTACATAACCAAGTAGCTATAAATGTATGTGCAGCGATACAGGCAAAAGGCACAGCCAAGAGCAATGCACAGATATGTGTTATGGCATTCAACTCGCGGATTCATGCGGTGATATTGGGGTAATCTATGCATAGGGGTTGATGCACGTTTTTCTCCGACGGAAACTTTGGGGTCTCTTTATAGTTCTTTGTGTGAATTGAGTATTATGAATGTGAATTTGCTTTGGTGTTATTCTAGTACGAACTCTAGGATAGTCGAACGGAAAAAATAGCTTTGTGTTATTTTAGTACGAACTCTTGAATAGATCGAACGGAAAGAATAGCTTTGAGGTGGTTTCGTGACCTACAAACAATTCCTATCTTTTGTTCTCCGCTAATAGGAACTCGGGAGTGATTCTTTATTGCACTTTGAGGGATAATCATATGATCCAACTATGTTAGCATTGTTGAGAGGTTGCACTAGCGAAAGTACAGACCCTAGGCCTCATTTTTAAGCATTGCGATACCGTTTTTGTGCCTGTTTACTATTTACTACCTTGCTGTTTTTATTTATTCAGATTATAAAAATATATTTCTACCATCCATATTACACTCTTATCACCATCTCTTCGCTGAACTAGTGCAAATATACAATTTGACATTGTATTGGGTGTGTTGGGGACGCAAGAGATTTCTTGTATTTGATTGCAGGGTCATTTGAGAGAGACCATCTTCATTCTAGACCTTTCACGGATTGATAAACCTTAGGTCATTCACTTGAGGAAAAATTTCTACTGTCCTACAAAACTCTGCGCTTGGAGGCCCAACACGTGTCTACAAGAATAAAGTTGCGTAGTAGACATCACCCCTCTTGGAAAAGGAAGGGGAGTCGAACTAGGATTGGGAATCCTAGTTGGACTACCCCTATGGCACGCCCCTCTTGGCCGCCGGCCTCCTCCTCTCCCTCCTTTATATACATGGCCAGGGGGCACCCCAAAGGACAACACCGTGTGCGGTGCCCCCTCCACAGTTTAACACCTCAGTCATATTGTCGTAGTGCTTAGGCGAAGCCCTACGCCGGTAACTTTAGCATCACCGTCGCCATGCCGTCGTGCTGACGGAACTCTCTCTCGTCCTCAACTAGATCAAGAGCACGAGGGACGTCATCGTGCTGAACATGTGCTGAACACGGAGGTGCCGTACATTCGGTGCTTAGATCGTGAAGACGTTTGACTACATCAACCGCGTTACTAAACGCTTCCACTTTCGGTCTATGAGGGTACATGGACACACTCTCCCGTATCGTTGCTATGCATCTCCTAGATAGATCTTGCGTGATCGTATGATTTTTTTTTAATTACTACGTTCCCCAACACGGCCCACCATCGACCCCACGGATGTCCCACAAAGAATCCCATCCGGCTCATCGCTCTGAAACCCTAGCTGACTCACTCTCCCCTCTCGCTCCATCCTCTCCTCTCCCCGCATCGATTCCGATCGAATCCGATGCAATGTCGAGCTCCGGCAGCCGCTCCTACTCCGAGCTAAATCTGGACTACGAGCTTGCCCTCTGCATCGCCTTGGAATGGTCCAAGGTGGAGATCGGGGTAGCTTTGGATCTGCAGCCTTGCAGTAGCCGTAGCTTCCCCGTCGGCGCAGCTCAAACGATGGCGCTGGCCCCTCCTGGCCCGAACGCAACTCCGACAGGCGTCCTGCGCAATTTGTGCCTCCCCTACGCCGTCCCCTGGTCCTGCCGGCTGCTTCTCCCCCTCGTGAACAGTGATGGGTGCTTGTGCCCGCCCTGCCGGCCCGAACGCGCATGCCGGAATCAGAGGTGCACGCTGCCCACTGCGAGCGGCAACAATTTAAATTTGTCTGTTGTTTATGTGAATTATGTGAACTTTGACAATCTTTTGGACATCCGTCAGTGATCTTCTGGTGATCGAAATGTGCATTTCCCTATCCGATTTTATGTTTGTGTCATGATCTACGCTCTTTTATCTACATTGCATGCTAGCATGGATACGAGGGACCGGATACGAAATACACGGGCGAGAACAACATGATTTAAAGTGTGTTCGGTCAATGGCCGCCAACGCGTCTGGTAGACCCTGATTTGCAGGGCACGGCTGTAGATGCTCTTAGGCCAACTCCACGCGCGACCCTATCTTGTCCGGCCCCGTCCGTTTGGGGCAAAATGGACAAACCAGGCGACCCAGCGCGCGACGGCCCGGACCCATCTGGTCTGTTTTGTGTCCGGGCCGACCCATTTCGAGCGCAAACTTGCGCCGGGTTTGGGCCGCGGCGCACAGCGAACGGACGCTTCGAGCGTCCACGTCGGGGCCGCGTGGCAGGCGGCCACCTACCTCCCACCCGCCACCATAAATGCGCACGGGCGGGTGGCCCCACCTGTCATCCGCACAGCTCCGGGTCGTCGTCCTTCTTAAATGGGAAGCCGTGGACCGGTCGTCGTCCACACTTCCCACTCCGGCCCCTCTATGCCCCCTCGAAACCCGACACCCTCGAAACCCTAAACTCCCCGTAGTCGACCTCGCCGGCCGGCCGCACCATGGGCCTTTGGAACTATGGCCGCAAGGGGAAGCACGACCGCGAGGCCGGCTCCTCCTCGGGCCGCCGTCGCGGATCCGTGAAGAAGGAGGAGCCCGAGTCACCGTCGCGCTCCTCCTGTCGAGCCCCCGCGCCGGATCCCTTCACCATTGGCCCTAGGCCGGTCGGCGAGCGCGACCGGCAGTACGTCGCTGCGGACGTGTGCCGGAGGTACTGGGAGACGAGGACGCCGGTCCTGTGGAGCGACGTCCACCTCCCCAACGGTCGGCACCTCTCCGCGGACCGGGTCCCCATCCCGCCGGTGCCAGCGAGCGGCCGTGCCCGGCACGATGAGATCGCGCACCGCTGCCGCCTCCTCCCCGACGATCTGTACTACGACCATAGGTACGCCCCCGACTCCACGCTGTGGGACACATGGCTCCAGGACGAGCATGACACACGCCGCGCGTCATACTTCGTCGGCACCGTGTCGGGGCCGCGGCGGCCACGGGCAGAGGCGCGCGGGCGTGCGCGGGTGCGAGGCCTGACGCCCACGCCGTCGCATTCCCCGTCTCCGTCGCCACCTCCACCTCCCCGCATGACAGCGAAGGAGGAGGCCCATCTCGTGCAGCGTGTCATGGAGGACTCCATGAACACGCATGACGAGCGGCAGTGGGACGGCTTGGAGGAGGCCATGGCCCTCTCTGCCGCCGGCGACGTCGCCTTCCCGGAGCTGCAGCTGGCGGCCGTGACGGAGGACGCGATGGAGGAGGAGCCGTCGGCCGTGTTCCAGGGGCTGCTGGGCCAGGGGCGGGGTGGTCCTGCACTGCTCCGGAGATGGCCGCCCGCGTGGGCGTGAGCTGGTGCGCCACTCCGCCGCGGTCATCGGAGCGGGAGGCCTCGCCACAGGAGGAGGTGGTGCAGGCACCTCCGGCCTTCTAGGCCGCCCCCGTCTACCACGCACCGCCGGCCCACCTGTGGACGTCGCCGGACTACGTCGACCTCGTCAGCGACGACGACGACACCGGTGGTCAGTGAAGACGGCGACGGCCACGACACCGACAGGCGCGGCAGGAGCGTGCGAGAGGCATTATTTTATTTTATTTTTATGTTAATTATGAAACTAGGCTGTTTTGTGGCCGTGCCCCCTATATATGTTTTATTTTTTTTTAAATGTGTTTATTTATTTTTTTAGTCATTTCATTCTAGTTTTTTATAGTTTTTTTATTCACGTCCACCCAGGACATGATTTGGGGTGCAGCCGCGCGGTGAGCGCACGCACGACCTAATGGACAAAGCCGGACACGGGCGAACCCATCGGTGCCCCAAACAGACAAAATCCGGCCAATCCGGACGTCCGCTTTGGGTCGTGCGGTGGAGTTGGCCTCAGCCCGCGAGGGTGGGTGCGGCCGCCGCACAGAGCAGCTCTCTGGGGTGGCGTGTGGCAACGACATCATGTGGAGTGGAGAGCGGCAAAACCAGGACGGGCGTCATCATGCGATTGCGGGGACCAGCTGGGTGGCGCGTCGGGACGGGGTCGACGAGGCCACGAGGCTCGCTGCCATCACATGTGAGGCACGGTCGCCACACAGGACGAATTTGGCGTTCAGTCCTAGAGGGTGTTTTGATCACTAGAGACTAGAGACTAGAGACTAGTAGTAGTCACCTTTAGTCAGTAAACCTCCAAACACCCCTGACTAGTGGGTGACTAAAACTAGTTTAGTCCCTAGTCACCCCACCCCAACTTTTACTGAGAGGGTGTTTGGATCACTAGAGACTAGAGACTAGAGACTAGTAGTAGTCACCTTTAGTCAGTAAACCTCCAAACACCCCTGACTAGTGGGTGACTAAAACTAGTTTAGTCCCTAGTCACCCCACCCCCAACTTTTACTGACTAGAGACTAGTAGTAGTCACCTTTAGTCAGTAAACCTCCAAACACCCCTGACTAGTGGGTGACTAAAACTAGTTTAGTCCCTAGTCACCCCACCCCTAACTTTTACTGACTAGAGACTAGTAGTAGTCACCTTTAGTCAGTAAACCTCCAAACACCCCTGACTTTTACTGACTAAAGTCCCCCTCTCTCTCCTCTAATTGGTGTTGCACAAGGGACATTTAATACTGAGACATTTAATGCTGACTAGTAGTAGTCACCTTTCAAACAGGGGCTGACTAAAAACTTCTAGTCTGACTACTACTAGTCACATGACTAGAGAGTATCCAAACACCCTCTGACTAGAGACTAGTAGTAGTCACCTTTAGTCAGTAAACCTCCAAACACCCCTGACTTTTACTGACTAAAGTCCCCATCTCTCTTCTCTAATTGGTGTTGCACAAGGGACATTTAATACTGAGACATTTAATGCTGACTAGTAGTAGTCACCTTCCAAATAGGGCCTGACTAAAAACTTCTACTCTGACTACTACTAGTCACATGACTAGAGAGTATCCAAACACCCTCCTAATACTACATTTTGGAGCACTGCACTGGGACCAACTTGAGCCGGGACGGGAGACGTGGCCGCTGTCCCGATGGCCACACCGACGGCCGACGTCTCTGGACACTCTTGCAGGACCATCTCTGAGCCTGACGCCATGTCCTAGGTTTCCCACAATGTACTCCTGCCGGCATGTGTCTGTGTGCGCGCGTGGTGATCTGGTGTAACTACCAGTCTGGGCGACCTATCGCAGTGTGTATGCTTGTGGCTTCTGAAATCGGCTTGTGCCTGTGTGCCCGCGTGGTGTTCTGGTATAACTACTAATCTGGGCGTGCTATCACCGTGTGTATGCTTGCGGCTTCTGAAATTTATTCCTAATCAAATCCGGACAGATTTGAAGCAACCATGACAGTTTTTACGGACGTGAAGAATCGTTCATGAGAGCTTTGCACCTATTGCTTTGTTTATAAGTACAAGATGCCTTTGCGATTGCTTGCATGGACAACATAATTTAGAAGGAAAAAGGATGACCTAATCAGCAGGACCCTCGAGGAACTCGTGCCACTTCACCAGCTATCCCACTAGCCTAAACGGAACTGAAAACGACAGTGCAACAACGCAGAGGACAGGAGCACCAAGCCACCACCAAAACGATACACTCGGTCACTCCAGTCCAGCGAATCTTCATCAACTAGTTGAAAGAACAATGAATCATACCGAATCTAGAATTTTCTATACAACGATCGCGTCAGCAGCACCACCGACACGCGCCGTGAAGCGACCGCTGCATGCGTTGCGGGCTATTCAACATCACGCGACTCGGCGTCCACGGCTGTGGGCCTCCTTGTAAGATGTAAGAGCATCTACCGCCGTAAACTGCGAATCCGGTCCCTCAAAACCCGCGGATGCACCCGGGCGCGTCCACTAACATTGACCGGGCATTCCTCAAATTTCGTCCATATTCGTGTATGTCATATCCGGTCCCTCGTATCCACACTAGCATGCAATATAAATAAAAAAACATAGATCATCATATAAAGATAGAATCGGATATAGAAATGCACATTTCGATCACCGACGGATGTCTAAAAGATCGCCAAAGTTCTCATAATTCACATAAACGGCGGACAAGTTTAGACTAGATTACTAAAAGCTTAAAATTGAAGATGGAGAGGACGAAGATTTATCACTTCCTCGCCGGCCCTTTGCCCTTCCGGTCGCCGGTGTAGCTGTAGGCGTCGGCGGCTGGTGGCAGATCGTCTGAGCCGTCGGACGAGGAACCATGGTCGTCGTCGTCGGACGTGTCGGAGAGGATGATGAGCCATTTCAGCCCCCGGACCTCCCTGTCCCGCTGCAGCTTGAGCTTCTCGAGCCGAGCCGCCACCGCCGCCTCGCGCTCGGACTGCTCAATGGCAATCCGGAGCACCTTGGCGTTCTTTCGGCGGAGCCGCCGCACGTCTGTCTCTGCGGTCGTAAGAGACCGGCGTAGACCCATTTGAGGAGCCGCGCGTACTTGTCGGCTCCTCCTGCATCTCACGGCGACGGTGCACGGACTGCTCCGCCTGCATCCTCTCCCTTTCCTGCCGCCGCTCGCGGCGAGCGACGCGCGTCTTTGATTCCGGCGTGCGCGTCCAGGCCGGCGGGGCGGGCACAAGCATCCACCGTTGACCACGTGGGGGAGCAACAGCCGGCAGGGGCAGAGGAGGCGTAGGGGAGGCACGAATTACGCAAACCGCCTATCAGAGCTGCGCATGGGCCGCGAGGGGCCAGCGCTGGTGTCCAAGCTACGCCGACGGGGAAGTTGCGTCTGCGGCGAGGCTGCAGACCCGGAGCTGACCCCAGTCTGCACCTTGGACAGTTCCAAGGCATGTGGAGGGCAAACTCATAGTCCGGATCCTTCTCGGAGTCGAAGCGGCTACTGGAGCTCGACATTGCGCCAGATTCGATCGGAATCGGTGCGGGAAGAGGAGAGGACAGAGCGAGAGAGGAGAGTGTGGGTGAGCTAGGGTTTTGAAGCTATGAACCGGCTGAGATTTTTGTGGGACAGCCATGGGGTCGGGGGTGGGCCGGACTTGTCAGGCGGACATGCCCCTTTTTTGGGCTGGATATGATGGGTGCTAGTCAGCTCGGGTGTTTGAAGCTCTTTTGAGGCGTCCGTCTGAGTCAAAAAATCTTGA
This sequence comes from Triticum aestivum, assembly GCF_018294505.1. Taxonomy (NCBI): domain Eukaryota; kingdom Viridiplantae; phylum Streptophyta; class Magnoliopsida; order Poales; family Poaceae; genus Triticum; species Triticum aestivum. The sequence continues at coordinate 613,716,827 of NC_057795.1, read as the reverse complement.
CCGGCCAGTGACATGCGACTCGAGCATTTCAGGCCGGTTTGGGATGCCCGGCTGTACATGCTCTTAGAGTTTGAGTTATGCACTACATGTAATCTTAACTATCTATAGCTCTTCCGTCATGTATCTATCTCTATCTCTCTGTAACGAACCAGAACAAATCCTGGTGATCGGTTCCCTCTTCTTGTGCACTACGACAAGGTTGATTACCCTCGATAAATAAACACACGTGGCTCTCCCCAAGGAGGGTAAAACGCTAATGAACCAGTTTTATACGGTATACAGAGTTAGCATCTTCCCTATCATCTAGCAAACACAGGAAACCCAAAACCTTATCTTCGCCATGGCTACGAGCTCAAGTGTCGTCGCCCTCAACCTCGACACTCCATCAATAGAGAAGCTCGCGAGGAGGAACTACCTCCTCCCGAAAGCACATGTGATGTCGGCACTGTGAGGTGAGCAAGTGAACGGTCTCCTCGATGGCAGCGATGCCACGCTGTCGAAAACGGCGAAGGTCACGAAGGCAAAAAAAACCACGACTATCGAGCCCAACCCTCTGTATGGACCGTGGCTGGCAAAGGACCAGCGGGTTCTGAGCTACCTGATGAACTCGCTCATCCAGGAGATCCTTGCGCAAGTCATCGGTAAGGAAGGTACCTAAGATCTATGGACTTCTCTTAGAGCATCTACAACTGTACTTTCAAATCTGACCCCTCAAAAGCCCACGGACGCGCCTGGGCGCATCCGCGGACACTGCCGGGGCACTCCCTAAATCCACGCCTCCACACCCGCATATCTCATATCCGGCACCCTATATCCATACAAATTCATGCAACGTACCAAATGATCAAAATGGACAGGAAAACAGACATATAAACCGATACCAAACAGGCATAATTCACATAAACATCACCAAAAGATCACCAAACGGGCGTCGTTCACACAGTTCAATGATCCGGCACATTCTAACTACATACTAGAACTAGATTATATAAAAGGAGAGCGCGAGCTTCACCACTTCCTTGCTGGCCTTTTGCCCTTCCAATCGTCGACACTGATGTAGGCGTCCGTGGTAGGAGGTGGGTCGATGTTGGAGCTGTCGAAGTCAGACCCGTCGGAGGAGGAGGAATCGGAGATGACGATGTAGCCTTGCAAGCGCCGGACGATGCAGCCTTGCTTGTGCTTGAGCTTGGCCACCCTCGCCGCCTTCGCTGCTGCCACCGCCTCCTGCTCGGATTGCTCAATGCCGAGCCGAAGCTGCTTGGCGTTGATCTTCCGGGGCTGCCAGGCGTCCGTCTCCGCCATGGTAAGTGACCGGCGGTACACCCACCGGAGGAGATGCTCCTCCTCATGCACCGGCATCATGTGGCGGCGACGGGCGGACTGTGCAGTCGCGTTGGACCCGCCACCCATATCCCTTGCCCTCTGCCTCTCGCGGTGGATGGCGCGTGCCTCTGACTTCGGAGTCCTCATCCGCAGCGCTGGCGGAGCGGGCACTAGAAACCACCGTTGCCCGCGTGAAACATCGGCCGAAGGTGGAGGAGGTCGTCGGGCGGGCGGAGCAGAATGGGTAGGCTATGCAGATCCACGTGCAGGGAGGGAAGGGTTGACGCAGACGTCGACGCTGCGCCGACAAGCGGAAGGAGGTGTCGCACCGGTCCCGAAGTTGCCGCCCATATCGACCCGCGATCACTTGAGCGCGATACAGAGCGCCAGCTCATACTCGTCTCTGGAGCTGCCGTCGGAGTGGCTGCTAGTGCTTGACATGCTCACTGGCGCTAGGGATTGGACAAATTGGGGAAAGGAGAGCGGAGCGGAGCGGAGTGAAGTGAGGTAGGGTTTGCTCCGGAGGGAGATTTTGTGGGGCGGGATGGGCCAGCGCTGGGTCAGATTGACGTGTCATATGTCTCCAACGTATCTATAATTTTTGATTGTTCCATGCTATTGTATTATCCATCTTGGGACTTTTATATGCATTTATATGCTATTTTATATTATTTTGGTACTAACCTATTAACCTAGAGTCCAGTGCCAGTTTCTGATTTTCCTTCTTTTTGAGTTTTACAGAAAAGGAATACCAAACGGATTCCAAATGACCTGAAAATTTATGGTGATTTTTTATGGACCAGAAGAAGCCCCCGAAGCAAAAGAGTTGGGCCAAAAGAGCCACAAGGCCTCCACAAGGGTGGAGGACGCGCCCTCCGGTCTTGTGGGCTCCTCGTGCACCCCCTGACTTGTTCTCGATGCCAAAAATTCCTATAAATATAGAAACGCCCCAGAAATAAACCTAGGTAGGGAGTTCCGCCGCCGCAAGCCTCTATAGACACCAAAAACCAATCGGGGCCCTGTTCCGGCACCTTGCCAGAGGGGGAAACTATCACCGGTGGCCATCTTCATCATCCCGGCGGTCTCCATGACGAGGAGGGAGTAGTTCATCATCGGAGCAGAGGGTATGTACCAGTAGCTATGTGTTTGATCTCTCTCTCTACTGTTCTTGATTTGGCACGATCTTGATGTACCGCGAGCTTTGCTATTATAGTTGGATCATATGGTGTTTCTCCCCTCTACCTTCTTGTGATGAATTGAGTTTTCCATTTGAAGTTATCTTACTGGATTGAGTCTTTAAGGATTTGAGAACACTTGATGTATGTCTTGCATATGAACATCTGTGGTGACAATGGGATATTCACGTGAACCACTTGATGTATGTTTTGGTGATCAACTTGCGGGTTCCGTGACCTTGTGAACTTATGCATAGGGGTTGGCACACGTTTTCATCTTGACTCTCTGGTAGAAACTTTGGGGCCCTCTTTGAAGTTCTTTGTGTTGGTTTGAATACATGAATCTGAGATTGTGTGATGCATATCGTATAATCAAACTCGTGGGTACTCGTGGTGACAATGGAGTGCCTAGGTGACATTAGGGTTTTGGTTGATGTGTATCTTAAGGTGTTATCTTAGTACAAACTCTAGGCCTGTTTGTGGCACTTATAGGAATAGCCCAATAGATCGATCAGAAAGAATAACTTTGAGGTGGTTTCGTACCCTACAATAATCTCTTTGTTTGTTCTCTGCTATTAGTGACTTTGGAGTGATTCTTTGTCGGACGTTCAGGGATTGTTATATGATCTAATTATGTTATCGTTGTTGAGAGAACTTGCACTAGTGAAAGTATGAACCCTATGCCTTGTTTCCAAGCATTGAAATACCATTTTCGCTCACTTTTGTTACTTGCTACCTTGCTGTTTTTATATTTTCATATTACAAAAACCTATATCTATCATCCATATTGCACTTGTATCACCATCTCTTTGCCTAACCAGTGCACCTACACAATTTACCATTGTATTGGGTGTGTTGGGGACACAAGAGACTCTTTGTTATTTGGTTGCAGGGTTGTTTGAGAGAGAGCATCTTCATCCTACGCCTCCCACAGATTGATAAACCTTAGGTCAGCCACTTGAGGGAAATTTGCTATTGTCCTGCAAAACTCTGCGCTTGGAGGCCCAACATGAGCCTACAAGAAGAAGGTTGCATAGTAGACATCAAGCTCTTTTCTGGCGTCGTTGACGGGGAGGTGAGTGCTTGAAGGTATATCTTTAGATCTTGCAATTGAATCATTTAGTTTCTTGTTTTATCACTAGTTTAGTCTATAAAAGAAAACTGCAAAAAAATGGAACTGAGGTTGCCTCATATATATATATGCTTCATCTTTCTAATGTCTTTCATGAAAATTATGAAAAGGAAAATTGTGACAAAGTGTTAGAAGAAGAAGTAAATAAAATGTTTGGCATAAAACTTTGAATGATGAGCATGATTGCAATGTTATTAGTATGAATTCTTTGAATATCCATGATGCTAATGATATGCAAAGTCACAATCTTGGGGATGTTGTGTTTTATGAAGATGATATTTTTAGTCCCCCAAGTTTTGATGAGAATATTTATTATGATGAAAGCATGCCTCCTATTTATGATCATTATATTGATGAAAGTGGGTTTGGAAGAGTGTCAACTCTAGGTAGTATTGATCCCACTATTTTGGAGGGTGTTGAATCTTTTCACAATATTGATAAAAGTGGATTTGGAGAGGTCATGAATTTATTTACACTACCAAAAAAAGACACATCCGTGACATTTCAGGCCGAACGAAATTTTTTTCTATCATACTTATGACACTTCTATGATGATAATTGTGACAAAAACCCAGTATCATCATAGATGTGGTGGGATCCTACTTTTATGACAAAAAATCATGACAGAAAATGGGCTTTTCATCCTGGGCGGGCCGGAGACGCAGCTACATGACATTCTTTGGGACGTCCATGAGGGAAAAAATCGAGGAGTTCCCGGTTACGATGGGTGGTCGGGGGCCAAGCGATGCACGTTTCTCTCGTACCGTACGCGTGTGGGTGCGAGGCGTTGGGCTCTAACTGAATCCGAGCGAGGCGTTGCCTAACTGAACCCAAGCGATTGCACTGCAGGCTACGCGTTACTAAACCCGAGCGATCGAGCGATTCCTTCGCTACTGCTGCTAACTGAAGCCGATCGATGCTGCATCTGGATGAACAGTAAGCGTTGCTTGGGGGGGTGGATGAACAGTGAGCATTGCATCTAGGGGTTTGGATGAATAGTGAACATTGCTGGGGGGTTTGGATGAACAGTTCCCGGTGGGGGTGGATGAACAGGACCCCGTGGTTGCCTCTGGATGAATAGGACCCCGATCGATCGAGCCAGTTGGGGCTGGATGAACAGGACCCCGTGGAGGGCTGGATGAACAGGACGACCCCGTGGAGGGCTGGTTGAACAGTAGCCGGTGGAGGGTTGGATAAACAGTAGCCCGTGGAGGGCTGGATGAACAGTAGCCCCGTGGAGAGGGCTGGTTGATCAGTAGGCCGGTGGAGTAGCGTGCGGTGGAGGCTGGATGAACAGTCGCAGGTGGAGGCTGGAGGAGGTCGACGGTGGATGAACAGTAGCCCGTGGAGGCTGGAGTAGGTCGATGGTGGAGATGAATAGTATCCCGTGGAGTCCCATTTTGCAGTACGCAACACCCCTCCCGATGAACAGGACCCCCGTTTCGACCGTATCGCTCCAATACAAGTCTGTTTCCTCCGTTTTGTGGTACGCCACACCCCTCCCGATCAACAGCACCCCGTTTCGACCGTAGGAGGTCCAACACAAGTCCGTTTCCTCCGTTTTGCGGTACGCCAGACCCCTTCCGATGAATAAGATCCCGTTTCGAACGTGGCCGATCGAACACAAGGCCGTTTCCTCCGTTCTGCGGTACGACAGGCCTCGTTTCCATCGGTTGTTCCATCCAAGCTGGTTGGCTCCCACGCGTTCCTTTGCCTCCCGATGAACACAATGGATTTCGTTGCCTCTCCATGAACACGACGACGACGTTGTTTCTCCGTTCCGACCCAGCTATGTACATGAGCCTTGGTCGTACGTATGCGCGAGTAGGCGTTCGAGACCACGCCCGTATGTACGTACGTGGCCGTTTTTCTTTCTTAAATACTGGCCGTTGTACATACGTGTACATGCTACATGTGCGCCTCTACTATGACACGTGCGCGCCTCTACATCGACCAGTATGTACGTACACGTTCGCGACCAGAATAACAACGCTACGTACGCTTCGACCAGGTGGGTTCTGATAACCCACAAGTGTAGGGGATCACAATATCTTTCGAGGGTGAAGTACAACCAAAATTTATTGATTCGACACGAGGGGAGCCAAAGAATATTCTTAAGTATTAGCAGTTGAGTTGTCAATTCAACCACACCTGGATAACTTAGTATCTGCAACAAGGTATTTAGTAGTAAAGTAGTATGATAATAATGGTAACAATAGCAAAAGTAAAGATAAATGTTTTTGGGGTTTTGTAGCAGTTGTAACAGTAGCAACGGAAAAGTAAATAAGCGGAGAACAATATATGAAAAGCTCGTAGGCAACGGATCAGTGCTGGATAATTATGCCGGATGCAATTCCTCATGTAATAGCTATAACATAGGGTAACACAGAACTAGCTCCAGTTCATCTATGTAATGTAGGCATGTATTCCGTAAATAGTCATACGTGCTTATGGAAAAGAACTTGCATGACATCTTTTGTCCTACTCTCCCGTGGCAGCGGGGTCCTAGAGGAAACTAAGGGATATTAAGGCCTCCTTTTAATAAAGAACCGGACCAAAGCATTAACACATAGTGAATACATGAACTCCTCAAACTACGGTCATCACCGAGAAGTATCCCGATTATTGTCACTTCAGGGTTGTCGGATCATAACACATAATAGGTGAATATAGACTTGCAAGATAGGATCAAGAACACACATATATTGATGAAAACATAATAGGTTCAGATCTGAAATCATGGCACTCGGGCCCTAGTGACAAGCATTAAGCATAGCAAAGTCATAGCAACATCAATCTCAGAACATAGTGGATACTAGGGATCAAACCGTAACAGAACTAACTTGATTACATGGTAAATCTCATCCAACCCATCACAGTCCTGCAAGCCTACGATGGAATTACTCACGCACGGCGGTGAGCATCATGAAATTGGTGATGGAGGATGGTTGATGATGACGACGGCGACGAATCCCCCTCTCTGGAGCCCCGAACAGACTCCAGATCAGCCCTCCCGAGAGAGATTAGGGCTTGGCGGCGGCTTCGTGTCGTAAAACGCGATGAAGCTTTCTCTCTGATTTTTTTCTCCGCCAGACGGAATATATGGAGTTGAAGTTGAGGTCGGTGGAGGTCCAGGGGCCCCACGAGATAGGGGGGCGCACCCTACGAGGGGGGGCACGCCCCCCTTTCTCGTGGACAGGCCCTAGGCCCCCTGGTGTATTTCTTTCACCCAGAAATTCTTATTAATTCCACAATGTGCCTCCATGGATTTTCAGGACATTCCGAGAACTTTTCTTTTCTACACATAAAACAACATCATGGTAGTTCTGCTGAAAACAACGTCAGTCCGGGTTAGTTTCATTCAAATCATGCAAGTTAGAGTCCAAAACAAGGGCAAAAGTGTTTGGAGAAGTAGATACGTTGGGGACGTATCACGTCCCGACTGTTAGGCACTTCCTTGCGTGTGAAGATGTAGCTGGTGGGTCCCAGCAGTCAGGGGGTCAAATCGTTTTTTTTGCCCGGACGCACTTCCTTGCGTGCGAAGATGTAGCTAGTGGGTCCCAGCAATCAGGGGGGGAACATTTTTTTCACGAAATATGGTGGCCCGTCCGGTGGGTCCCCGCCGTTAGGTGGAGGAATAATTATTTTGTGAGTAATAAGGAGGCACTTCCTTGGGGCCGCCGTGGACCCAGCTGTCAGCCTCTCCACGTACAGTACTCTTCCGATGGAAGTTGTTCCTTGACCACGTTGACCACGCCGCGCCGAGAGCACTAGGGCGGTGGACGACAGCGAGGCCTAGGAAGGGGACGACGCGGAGCTGGGGAAGATGTGGCAGTGGAAGCACACACGGAGAGGAGTACGAGGGTTCACTGGTTCGGCTGCGGTGTGAGGCTACCGTCGCAGCAGGGCCTGGCCAGCGGTGGGAATAGTAGGAGGTGGTGAGGCCTCCACGACAGCACAGCCGGCCACGGGAGGCAGGAGCATGCGGCACGACCGGCGTTGCTTTGGGCAGCTGTAGCACGAAGACCAGAGGTTGAAGGAGCACTACGGCCGTTGGATGGACATAGTACGGTCAATGGAGCTAGAATCATTTATATTGACTAAGTTGACAAAGCCCTCCGTCCCCGTCAACTTAGTAGGCCCACAAGTCAACCTCCAACCAAGGTGGGTCCCAGTTAGCAGGGGGAGTATTCATTTTTTTGTGTGTAATAAGGAGGCACTTCCGGTGGGTCCGAGCTGACAGCGGGGGGGAACTTTTTTTTTTGAAATGCAGCGGCCCTTCTGGTGGGTCCCAGCTATCAGGTGGATGAATCATTATTTTGTGCGTAATAAGGAGGCATTTCCTTGTGTGGACCCCTACTGTCATGCTCTTCCGATGTCTATTGTTTGTTGACCATGTTGACCTCACCGCACCGAGAGCACAAATGCAGTGGACGAGGGCGAGGCCCAAGAAGGGAACCATCCGGAGCCGGCGAAGCCACCGCAGCGGACGCCCATGTTGAGGGGAGTACGAGCGCTGACTTGTCGGCTTTGGGGTGAGGCTGACATCGCTGGAAAATAATAGGATGTGTGGGTGGTTCGAGGGATGGCTTGGCGGCAGCACAGCCAGCCACGGGAGGAGGGAGCAGGCAGTCCCGCCGGCGCTGGTTTGGGCGGCTGGAGCAAGAAGATCAGAGATTTAAGAAGCATGGCGGCCGTTGGATGGACATCCAATAGTCACTGTTGTGTGTTGACTAAGTTGACAAAGCCTTGCGTACGCGTCAAAAAAAAATTTAGGACGGCGTCATCGTCAACCTAGTAGGCCCAGAAGTTAGCCTCCAAATATGTGGAAAACAGCACACAGCCCATTAGCCATTATTTTCAATAATTTACAGCCCATTTTCTAATTCTTAAGGATATTTGAAGTCCATATTCTTTTTATTAGCATTACAGACCATATATTCTGGGCACTGCTAAAAATTCAACGAAATTTTGCATATTTCGATGGGGTCCGAACTCTTTTAATCACGAAATTTCGAGTCACGTTAAAAATAAGTTTCAAAAAATTATATCAAAATAAAATTCAGAAAAACAATTCTCCACAAACAAATTGAATGAAATTTAGAATCTTAACTAGCAAGATGCCCATTCGTTGCATGGAACATAAAGATGCATTTGTATGATTAGTTTATCTTGTGGGAGAAAAGACGATATTTAAATGTAATTGCCAGTTGGCTTTGGTTTTTATAAGAGTAGAGAGAAAAGGAATCCTGAAAAAAAGATATTTTAATGCAATTGTCGGTTGGCTTTGGTTTAAAATTTTACAGCCCATTTCTTACAACTTATAGCCCATTTTCTGGGGAAGCCCATTTCTTACTACTTACATCCCTCCTCGTCTTGAAAGATTTGCAGCCCAGCAGGGCTGAGAAAAGCAAGTAGGCCTCGGTTTTGGTATTCTCCAAGAAAAGAACTGGGTTAGCCATTTCCAGAAAGAAAAAGTATATCAACTGGGCTCGTCATGTGCTTAATAAAAGCGTAAGCGTGGGCTAGACGGGCCACATCCCCCGCACAACGCGCAGTTGAGCTCCGTCTCTAAAACTAAAAAACAATTGGGCGAGCTGTTGGGTCCCTAGTGTTATCCGCTCATTGTGTAATTTTCTCATTTATTGACTACATTGACAATAGCGTGGGACCTAGTTGTCAAACAATTAGGAGGAAGTATTTTTTTGGCTTGTAATAACGAGGCACCTGCTTGTGAAATGCAATGACCTTGGTGGGTCCCTACCATCAGCCTCTCCACGTACAGTCATCTCCTGCTTCCTCTTGGCTGTTGACCATGTTGACAACGCCAGACAGCGGCGGGCACAGCGAGCGAACCAAGGCGGAGAACGACGACGAGGCCTCGGACGGGAACAAACAGTAGGCGTGGAAGATGCGGTAGTGTAGTGGCAGGTGGAGGGGAGTACGAGGGCAACAATATGCAATTGAAGCATACAAATAGTACAAAAAGCCCAAGGATTAATTGTTCATCAAATTTTTAGACAAAACCCAGATTGAACATGGCAGTAACATCTAACCTAACCGGTCTGATCCATAAAATCAACATCCTGTGCAAAAAAAATATATTTCAGGATGACTACAACTTGTTGTAAATAGAAGTCGAGCATGTTTAGAAGCCCATTTGTCCACCTAAAACTTCTTTTTTTGCTGTTCAACATGTCCGTCCGTGAGAAATCTCTTGCGTTAAAAATTAAGCCTCGTGGATAATAGTAACCTCACATTCAACAGGAAGAATGTGACAAAGCTTCTGTTTGCCTGGTTGGATGCATATCCTTCCATCGTTATTGTCCTCGAATGAATGTCATGAGAATTGAGAAAATCCTGGTGCTTATTACGCCACCGATTGGTTATATATTTGGCTCCATGTGGTTCTGCCTAAGTAGACATGAAGATTGAAAACGGTTAAGGTCTGAAAAAAGAGTATGTTGAAAGAACCACAACCGAACAGTTAATTCTAGTACAATATATACGGGCTTTCAATGTGCATGAAATCATCACCTCTATATATAAATTCTCCAGAGATCGAAAGCATCGCAGCAAGCCAATAATTATGTTCAGATCAAAACTAAACATTCTGATATATATGATCTTGATAGAATCCAGCAGCATTGATAGGCTATCAATGGACGAACTCTTCATTGAGCATATAACATAATATTAGTACCCAAAGTGTACTCCAAGATGATATAAAACTTATGCGCACAAATGAAAAATGCAGCTTATGATTACAAATGTGTAGATGATAATATACGGTGCCTGAAAAAGTGTGGAGCCAAACACCAACTCCTTGTGATCATTAAACGGGTCACGAATTACACCCAAGGTCTCCAATTTGGGTGCAAAGATGACAGTTATTTGTGAAGGTCTATAACAATTATCAAGGACCAACCTTTGAAGTGAAGGGGCATCTTCGATGATGAGCTGTTGTCCGTCAAAACAAATTCCAATGCTTTTAAGGTGAGGCGACTTTATTTGGAGACAACTGATACGGATTTCTATTCCCAACACAATCATCAAGCGCTCCAGGGCAGGGCAACTGAAGTGGATGATGTTGTGCAGTGAGGCCGCCGACAGATAAACCACCACAAGCGAAAGTTTTTTTAGCAGTGGGAGTTGAAGCATTTGTACCAGATCGTCTGGTAGATGGCACCGGGTGAAGGTGGCGGTGTGGAGAGAGGAAGAAAAGCGCGAGATGGACAACAGTGGTGTGGGCACGAATTCTTGGTGTGTTTGTGGTATGAAACTTTTCTGGTAATGGTACAACTCAAACTGCTGGAGTTTTCCAAATTTAGGGGATGTCAGCCAAGTGTCCACCGTGCTGGGTATGGACAACAGGTAGCGTGTCGGGATGTAGAGGCATTGAACGGGGCTCTGCTAGTGAGAAGAGATGATGGCTCTGAGGAGATCAAATTCAGGAAGGACAGATATCTGACGACAGACGAGATTGAGGGGCGCGGTGCGCCATAGAGGGCGCCACCGAGTTGAGAGGACTTGTGTGCGGTAGAAATCCTTGGTGGCGAGAAGCGATATGATCTCCTCAAGGATGATGTCTGGGAGATCGCTGATGCGGTCCACCGGAGATTCTACCGGTTCCTCAGATCTGGGTGGGGGCAGGCGCTTCTCCCCGCGCTACCGGGTGTGGGATCTACAACCGGCGTCGCCGCTGGGGGAGCCTCATCTTCTTGGCGCTGGGGCCAGTCGACTCCACTTTCCTTGTGGGTGTTGCGCCGAGCTCACGGGTTTGAGCAGACTAGCCAGAGATGAGCCTAGTGGAAGTGCGAGTGGGGAAGAAGGAGGGCTGGGGATTTTTGTAGGAGTGGAAGAAGAGGAGCAGGCATTTTCTGTACGAGTGAGGAAGAAGGTGAGCGGGGGTTTTCTGGACGAGTGAGGAAGATTGGGGAGCGGGGGGAATTGGGGGAAGACAGAAGCAGGAGAGCGAGTTGTTCGTGTTTATAAGGCTCACTGCACTAACTACTCACTTTTTCCCAAGAACCGCTCTCTTCTTTTGCGTTGCAATTGATACTGACACATCTGCAGCAAACACATGAGGCAATAGAGATGACTCAACATGAGTCCATATTGTGCAGTTCCCCTGAAATCATCTTCATTGTCCTGAATCTGAAAAGATAGGAAAATAGTAGCGATACTTAAATGGTGTTGCAAAACAATAGTACATATCAATAGCTCGGCATGACAAAACACGATCATTTGGACAAAAAGGATACTGACCTGCCTGAGGAAGATTATATATAATTTCATAAGTCCTTGGTTGATTTCCACCTTCGGCTGCACTGCTTGTTTGCTCCTCCACACATGACAGGATCATTCCGCACTACATTCAGCAAGTCAACGTACGAATAAGATAATTTCATATTGTGGTGGTCATTGTACCTAGTTATGAATGTAGGAATACCTGGAGCACCATGAGGTTAGCTGACAGCAGGTAGATGCAGCCATATAAAGTTTGTGTGGTGCTACCAAAATTGAGGTTTGTATCCCTTCCCGTTATGAGAATTCTTCTTGAAGTTGGTAGAATGTGACGGCTTGTTCTTTGCATCAAACTTGCCTTTTCCCTGAGATTTGTTCTTGTTGTTTTGGGGCTGGTTGGGCTGGAAGTTCTTCTCGTGTACCATGTGGGCACTAGAAGCTCCCTCAGCCACCCGAGCACGTGAGTCTTTTGCACTCGCCTTCTCCTCAAAATCAAGAGTGCTAATGAGATCCAAAACAGAAAACTCATGTCTCTTGTTTTTCAGATTAGTAGCAAAATCCTTCCACGAAGGTGGAAGCTTGGCAATGATGGTCCCAGCAACGAATTTGTCCGGCAACACACACTTAAAGTACTCAAGTTCCTTAGAGAGTGACTATATCTCATGAGTCTACTGAACAGCAGAGCGCTCATCAGTCATCTTGTAGTCACAGAATTGCTCCATGATGTACAACTCGTTGCCAGCGCCCGAGGGCCCAAACGTGGCCTCGAGCGCAGCCCACATGTCTTTGCTGCTGTCAAACGACATATATGAATCCAAAATGGGATCGTCAAGAACACTCAGCAGGGCGGCTTTGAAGAGGGTATCCATGTTCTCAAAAGCTTCCTGCTATGTAGGATTAAGATCATCCTCAGGCTTACCCTTAGTGGCGTCATAGCAGTACATGATCTGAAACCAATATATTGCTCTTCTGTGCCACCTTTTATATTCCACCCCCTTAAAAGTAGGCGGCTTCAAAAGCGCAGCAAAACCACTCGAAGTAAATTGCATATAATCAGGTTTTTGGATTGGATTGTTGAATATATGAGCAATTTACTATGAGATTTAATCCGAATCAATAGTAAATAGATCATGACGACAATTGCAAACAACAAAGTAATGATGCGGACTAAACCAGGAGGACGGAATCAGATATTGAACAGCGGGAGCAGAACCACTGTGGTTGATGTTGTCACTCATGTCGTTGATGAAGAGGTTACCGAGGTCGGGGAAGAAGGTTGTTATTGAGGAAGTCATAGTTGGCAGCAGTCACATGAGTGTGCTCCCCAAAAACCTGATCGCCCCTCTCCCGTACAGGATCACGAAAGGCAGGGTTCGGAGGACATCTGTCCCTTCTCGCGGTGCGCGCTGGAAGGAGGGATGGAAAAGAATTGCATGGCGGCGCTAAGATCTGGAATGGTGCGAAACCATATGATACAGCGACGGCTAGGGTAGAGCATGTTAGGTCAGTCGTGCGAGTAAGACCAAGTATAATAGTAGGCCTTTGGCCCCCAAACCCCACGTCCAAGTCAATAATAGCCCCACCACGGTTTGTCTAAAAAATGGATTAATTAAGGCGTCCGTTAGTCCCTTTAGTATAAATACTATATCATTAATAATGGCCCCACCTTTTGTCTCACAAAGTATGTTGGGGCTCCTGCTACAACCGGCTACAAGTTTACAATCCGCTTCTCTTCTCTCTCCTCTTCTCTCTCCTTCAACTAAGCACAAATACTATATTTAAATCCTTATAGCCTGTTTATGTCATCTAATTGTAATACTTGCTCTAAAGTTACTCTCCACAGTGTAGTCTGAAATGTCGGGCGTGCAGCGGGCGATGCCCTCGGTCGGCGTGCCACTTCAACAACAGAAGCAGTGAGAGGTCGCGTCACCCTGACTTTCCATCAATGTGGAGCGGCGGGCTCAGCTGGCGTCGGGGGGTGAGGGGGGGGAGCGCACGGGGTAGGAGGGAGGGGTTTTTGTTTGGCCAAGAAGGTGAGAAGCCAACTTGGGATCGGTCCGGACGGGGAAATATCATTTGCTCACATACTCTACATACGACACTAGTCTATGTTACTACTCCCTCCTTTCCGATTTATAGAGATGTTTAGAGTAACACTGTAATTTGTTACAGTATAAGTTACTCCCCACTATGACCAGCCTTGGCCTCTCCCAGTGCTCCACCAATGTATAGCTGCTAAACCTCACGTAGGCATAAAATATGATGTGGCAAGTTAATTAAGAAGAGAGATACTAGTTTGGTGACCGCGGGAAGAAACGGTGGAAAGACAGTTTTGAGTCTATAGCTAATTAAATGAAGAAAGCTTAGCAACAATAAACTAAGCACCTATGCATTGAAGACTTGAGCTATTAAGCCATTTAATGCACTTAACACCTCATCTAAGCACATCTAAGCACTTAGCACTTAGCACCCCATTGACTGTGGACCTTGACGGTGTACGTCACGTTGTGTCTCATAATTTTCCTCGTCATCATCTGAGTCCTAGAAGATCTCACCCACATCATCATTAGGCATGCAGCCGCCTTGATAGACAACATGCGCAGAAGGAGTAGAGGCGACTGGGGACGCACCATGTTGTGGGCACTCCGTACGTGCTTGTGTGCGTGCAGCGTGCGTGTTTTTCCATCGGTGCTAGCTCTAAGGCCGAGGTTGCGGTCGTCTTCGTCTCCGACTAGTCGTTGAGCAACAACGGCAAAGAGGTGCCGCAAGAGATGCGTAGGCGCTGTTGTGTGCGAGCTTCGCCGTAGCACGACAAACCGGACGTCGCCACAGATGGCGCACGCCTCCATGCAGCCGAGTGTGTGCGCATGCATGTGTTATCACGTGCATTCTGCGGCCGAGTGTGTGTGCATGCACATGTTGTGTACTCCTACGTGTGTTGTGTGCTCCATATTGTGCGCGTATGTGCATCAGTTGGATCAGATGGAGTTAGTGCGTTGGCGTGTGTACATGCGTGCAGGGCCGGCCCTGGTTGTATGGCCCGAGGGGCGACGGCCCAGGGCCCAAGGCCCAAGGGGGGCCCATGATATAGTATACATATATAGTATAGCTCAGCAAAAAATAGGTAAGAAAAAATTTTATACTAGAAATGAAACGAATGTAGCGATTAGCGCGTCACGCGGCGTGAGTTACAACTGATGCGAGACATGACTGGCGGCTGCTCATTTCCCTTGTGAAACAAATCAATCGAAGATCTCAAACCTTTCGCTCATCTCCGTCCTCTCGTCTGTTCGTCTTCGACTCTTCGTCCTCTCGTTCGTCACCGTCGGCCTGCCTATTGCTCGGCGCCTTGGCCGCCACTGGTTGTTGCTGCTGCGCGCGCCGCACGGCAGTCCGCAGCCCGGCCATCCGGCAGCCGTCAAGGTGGCAGTACATTATACTACGTATGTGGGCTGTGAGCGCTGCGCACCAGATCACGTAATACTAACGTACAATTTCAATAGTTTATTTTGTTCTTTATTTAGTATGCACGCAAGCTATTCATCATGATTCATCCTTAAATTTCAGTGTACATGAAGTTTCAAAATGTAATGTGTAATTTTTCTAATTTAATCTTTCACAGTATGTATTCAACCATCCTATTTTTTTGTCAGTCTGTAAATGTCTAGGGTTCCAATCATCCTATGTATAAATTTCTGCATTGAGGAGGATATCTTGGACAATGTTGATCTTGATTGTGCCCTAATGACTTTGCATCAAGAAATGTCTAAAGAAACAATTTCTGATGCACTAAAGTATTATTGTTGTCAATGGAATCAGTCAAATTTGGTTCTTATTTTAGGTAATCATGTCATGTTAGTTTCATTTTGCTATATTTTTAGTATTTCTGCCGTAATATGGTATTGTCCAACAATTATTATAGTCAAATCTTAAACTAAAGTTGCGTGGTTAAAAGTTTACGAAAGTTTATGTATCACACACACGCATACATATATGTGGTCTTAGAATATAGGGGCCCATGTCATCGAGTTCGCCTAGGACCTCCCGAAACACAGGACCGGCTCTGCATGTGTGGTTGCATGCGTCCTGTACATGTGTGGCTTGTTACGTGGTTATCAATATAAACTATAAAACATCTTCAACTTAGCATCCTGATGTATCGTTTCCAGTGGTTAGCAAAGAGTTCATGTTTTTTTATTTGTTTATAGGTGGACAGGCGACAAAAAACAGGGGGAAATGCGCAAGGTTCCTTGCAGATGCTCCACCGCGAGGTTCCTTGCTCCTTCTCGGTCGTCGGGAATCTATGTTCTTCAACTCTTTTCTTTTACGAGAGCTTTGTTCATCCTTTTGCCAACACGCGAAACATCTAGCATCAAGGTGCACGTGTCATGCAAGAAAATGGTGATAATCATATAAGCAGTGTGTAAGTGAGTCGTGCACTTCGATGGCACCTACTACGCAATATTTTTTCTCCTCGATGGCACGTGAATAGTGCATGTACCCAACGACGGAGCACAGGATGGTAGCCATGACATGATCAGCCCTTTTTTGGAGAGAGTACGTACTAAATAACTTTGATGTGTCCCGTCAACTCGTAGAACGACGAGAAACTTGATTACGCCTTCTCCCTTGCCAACACGTGCGCGGTGGCTCGCAGCACGAGGAGAAAGTTTTGCTTCAAGCGGTGGACGTGCAGCAGTTCATTTGGTGTCAGATTGCCAAAAGTACTACTGTGGAACCATCGACTTTCGGAAGAGGTGAAGAGCCAAGTGCAAGGTCACCTACTAACCTTAGGATAGGCATAGTGGGAGTAACATAAGTAGGGGTACCTCTTTTTTTATTCTAGAAACAACCACAGGTGAATATCGAGGTGCTGGTTACATAGAACAAATTTCCTGCAGTTCGTGCTCATCCCTCCTCTATCTTTCTTCTCAGCCGGCCAGTAGACGCGCGGAGCCCATCGACTGTTTGCTCATATGCGGTCCCACATATCAGTGAAAATGCAAGAGGACCCACTGAACCTGCACATCTTTCACGTCGACATGCTGGTGATGAAAAACAAATCCAATAAAGATCTTCGGTGGCCGCTTTTGGAGTTACTCAAGAGTAGTAAGATTCTATTCACAGTTTAACCCAAGATCCACATTGCGTGGCTTCAACTACCACTCTATTTTCTTGCATGACATGACCTGGATGCTGGATTGTCCCACGTGTCGGCAAAAGGAGGAAGAACTCGACCAATTCTAGTTGTGGTTGGCGCCCACCGTGAGGCCTGCGCACGATGGTGTTGAGTTCTTGGAGGGATCTTTTCTAGGGTTCGAAAAGTATGCAATTTTACGGTTCAAACCGGCGTGGAAAATTCACATCAGGCATAAATTCATCAGTCAAGATTAACGAAGGATTCTGCAGCGGGGATGTGAGATTAAGACTGTTTTTGGGTTGGGCGGTCTGTGCGCCGCCGATGCAAGGTGATCTGTCAAAACAGACAAAAAAGTTTTTACTGTCTGATCCGCCTCGCTATCTGATCCGCAGAGTTCCGCAAGTCGTAGCTACTGGATCACAAGCTCAAGTCCCGAAGCAGTTTTTCTCTGCTAGCCCACGGGAGTACAAGGGAACCAGATCCTCTACCGTGCCCGAAGGCACGTCAGAGGTGCCGTGTCTTCTTGCTTTCCAGCAAAACAGGCGCACTGGGCCTGTAGCCTACGAGCAGAACGGCCCAACTAATGGCCTGCTATTTTGATTATTTTTTCTGTTTATTTCCAGCAGCTTGACAACGTTTGTCTAAAAAACAGCTTGAGAACGGGAGCATCACACTGTAGTTGAATAGCAATTATTCCGAAACAATCAAACGACCACTATTAATCATTCGTCGTATAAGGAATGTTTTTTGCGAGATTTTATTAATTTATTCATCAACTATAAAGGTAGTACAAAGAAAACAAGAAGTAGAAAATACATCCAAATCCGTAGAGACCTAGCAATGACTACAAAACTAGAGGACACAAACCCTAAGAAAACTCAAAAATCTTGAAAAACGGAGCCCTCCCGCTGGCAAGGATCGGGATAGACCGGCGGCGGCGGCGGGAGGCACGAGAAACCCCAATGTTGAATAGTCGCTCACATTTCACATACACGGGCATACACTCACCCTATGAACCCATGCATGCACACCCTACCCGTATAAGCACCTCCAAGAGACTAAGCTGCATGGCATCTTGAGATGTACGAAGTCACCACAGATATAGCATGTCGATTTAATTTATCAACTTTTTCAATAGATCTGATCTTTCCGGACAAAAATAGGTTGAAAGTTTTCCGCAGAAAAAATCTTGCTTTGCTATCCAATGAACGTGTGATCCTCCCGTTCTCAAGCTGTTTTTTCTTTTTTGAGCCAAACGTTGTCAAGCTGCTGAAAATAAACAGAAAAGACAATCAAAATAGTAAGGCCCATTAGTTGGGCCATTCTGCCCAGTGCGCCTGTTTTGCTGGAAAGCAAGAAGGCACGGCACCTCTGACGTGCCTTCGGGCACGGTAGAGGATCTGGTTCCGAGTACAAGACAAATCAAGTTGTAAAAAGTGGGGCTTGAGGGAACACCAACGTTAAAAGAAAGGAGGAGATCAAAACTACTAGTATTGTTATGAGTATCAAGTATGGACCAATTACAAGTGAAAAAGATGATAATTCGCTGACAAAACTATTACTTCCAAAGACTGCCGTGTTAAGTCGCTATCATCGCAGAGTTTCAGCGGTGTTCTCTTCTGCTAGGTTCCATTGAGCCGCCGTATATGCTTCGTCAAAGCTGCCGATGTGGGCCTGTTTTCACCAAATCAATGGTTCCCGTTCCCCTTCACTAACCTGCATCAACTGTCGTCGTTAACCCGTGTCACCGGCCCCAACTCGCCTTTGCCGCACCCTCCTTTGCCGCATCGGTCTTTGAGCCGCCACATGAGCTGGCCACGACCCGGAGGAGGATCGGGCCGCAAGGACTCTGACGCCGATGCGATCTTTGTTTTTGTTGCAGCTGTGGTTGCGCCCCTGAGCCAGTGGCTCGCCTTCTCCGTGGACCCGCCCGGTTCACCCGTGCTATTAACCCGCTGGGGCGCGCTGGCTGCTGAACTCCAACACTGGCTTGCCGGCAGCCCCCAGCTCGTCTCTGCCGTCCTGCTGCTGCCATGAACCGCTGTGGCTGACACTACCACTGCTACTGGGTCGCACCTCACTGGTGTTGCCGCTGCGGCCGTCGCGAGTTGCCGCTTCAAGCCATTCATGCCAGGCCTCAACTCGCCGCCGCCATAGCCGAGCCGGCGGTGCTGCTCTCCACCGCGTCGGCCCGTACTCCACGATTGTGCTGCTACGTCGAGACGCCCAAGCTGTTGCTCGCCTGCACGTCTCACCATTACTGCTCCTTCTTCGAGCGCCTCGCACCTGGTTCCGCCCTGCCCGGCCGTTGACTCCTCCAGTATCGCCGAGCCTCTCCGGCCACAGATGCGCCGAGCGGCCGCCTTGGCTACGAGCAGCCGTCTCCGCCGAAAAGCCTCTGTGTCACATAATGCACGGAAAAAGACTGATACAGCACAGGCCCCGCTGGTTTCATGGCTGTGAGGCAAGATAAAGAAAATCTAGTGCTACTTGCGCTAAGCCCACAATGGCACGAGAATCGAGAAAGGAGGAATCTAGTATCGCATGCGAAATTGCTTCAGACACGACACTTGATGCACGACCGGCAAACGACACCTGCTCCCCAACAGCGCTAGCATCAGCTAAGGAAAAAACAATTGCTTCCTGCTTTCACAGGCAGCTGCCAAGTAAGATCGTGCAAGAGTCGACCACAAATGGAACCTCCATAAATATGTCGTCTGTATAGCAGCGCCGTATTGCATGGGAAGCTAGCAAGTTGGCCTAGTTCAATGGGTGTGATTTGACTGTCCGATGGTGCTCTGCTTCATAAAAAATAGAGCTACACTACATGTAATGCACCGCAAGGAGTATTACTATGTGGTCCGGTTTTTCTAAAAAAAACTGGAGTAGTACGTACAGTGCAACCGAACTTTTTTGTCTATGTTATTGCAAAAATCTTCCGTGAACTACAACAGTATGCCGTCATCCTCGGGTCAATTACCCGTCGCCGTCTCAAACGCGCTGCCGCTGCAGATTCCGAGCCGCCGCCATAGTGATGCCCCTGTTTTGCCGCCGTGTTGAGCCGCCCGGGCTATATTGGGTCGTCGGTCTTCCTGAGCCGCCTCTGTTGCATTGAATGGATCATCCGTCATCCGAAGAATCAGGTGATATCTACCCGTTTAAGTTTATTTTATTAGCATATATTTTTTTTGTCAAAGAACAATTACTCTGGCTTGCGATATTTTTGATGCAAGGTGATTGTTCACTGCAAGAGCGATGTACGTATCATGGATATATAGATCGCGCCACCACTATCATGCGCTAGCATCTGACAATGCCATGATGCTTGATGAATATATGTGCAAGCCGGCGCCTCTGCAGCTCAGTTTACATCAACATGACGAGGCTGACACGCCCGTCCCACACGGTTTTTTCCGTGCCTGTGATTGACTCGCCCGTCCACACTGGTTTACAATGCCACGGCCGGCTCATCTGTCTGTGCCGCCTCTGATGTTACGGTCATCTTTACCGTCCGTCTCTCGCGGCCTGGTCTACATCACACCGGCCCGCGCCTGTCTGCATGAGCTATTTATTGAGTATGAGCAAGTCACTGCTTGGGTAGACCGGTTTTCTTCTAACAATTTGGAGGCAAATTATTATATATTATCAGCCGCCGTCTGCACTGGATGGCTCAATGGGAAGGTGCACAAGTCGCCGCCACTACAGTTTAGTTAATAGCCAACTGGAAGGAACCATTGGCCGAGTTGCTGACACGGCTCATACGAGATCATTTATAACCCGCCGTAGTCACCTCAACCTGCTCTGGATTCGCATCGCGCTATCAATACCAATGATATACACCTTATGCTATGGTAAAAATATGAAAACTCTCAAGCCAACTCTTTGAGTCGTCAACAAATGTTGCCAGTTTCAGCAAAAATCAAGAACCACGGGTCATTGGAGGGAAAATAACCTGGTCCCGGAGGCTACTGCTGCATTGATTTAAAGGCCGTCAGAAACTTTCGGTCTTTAAAAGGTGTCTGGCAAACAAAAATTTCTGGTTCAATGGAAGAGTTCCGGGTTATCGAAAGAGGTTCCGGTTTAAAATCCGGCTCAAGGGAAATCTGTCTCCCACAAAGCTCTGAAGCTTTCAATATCCGGCTCAACGCCCGGTTCAAGAAGAATTCATTACTCACAAGTTCGAGTTCTCAGAAAAATTAAAGGGACCAAAGAGAGTATGTTGCAAAGCACAACTCAAACATAGGTACCCTGCTTCAATGACCATTGGGGGCTGATCGTATTCGAATCAAGCTTAACTCCTTTGGCACAGCTTCCTGATCGTATTCGAATCATAGATGTTTAAACCTCTTGATCATTTGGGGGCTGGGTCGTATTAGAATCATAGCTTAACCCCTTCTGGTCCGACTCTGATCGTATTCAAATAAGAGTCGTTAAAAAATGTCTCAAGGTCATTTTGGGGCTTCCTGTTCAAACATAGGTTATTCACCAAAAAGAACATAGCTGTTGGTACCCTCTTGATCGGCGCAATGCCAATGTCTCAAGGTCATTTGGGGGCTTCCTGTTCAAACATAGGTGTATTCACCAAAGAGAACATAGCTGTCGGTACCCTCTTGATCGGCGCAATGCCAATGTCTCAAGGTCATTTGGGGGCTTCCTGTTCAAACATAGGTGTCACTCACCAAAGAGAACATAGCTGTCGGTACCCACTTGATCGGCGCAATGCCAATGTCTCAAGGTCATTTGGGGTTTTCCTGTTCAAACATAGGTGTCACTCACCAAAGAGAACATAGCTGTTGGTACCCACTTGATCGGCGGAATGCCAAAAGCCACTTGGGGGCTTCCTGTTCAAACATAGGTGTCGTTCACCAAAGAGAACATAGCTATTAACCCTTTTGGTCCGGTGATACGTCTCCAACGTATCTATAATTTTTGATTGTTCCATGCTATTATATTACCTGTTTTGGATGTTTATGGGCTTTACTTTACACTTTTATATCATTTTTGGGACTAACCTACTAACCGGAGGCCCAGTCCGTATTGCTGTTTTTTGCCTATTTCAGTGTTTCGAAGAAAAGGAATATCAAACGGAGTCCAAACGGAACGAAATCTTCGGGAGCGTGATTTTTGGAACAAACGTGATCCAGAGGACTTGGAGTGCAAGTCAAGAAACAATCGAGGAAGCCACGAGGGTGGAGGGCGCCCCCCCTACAGGGCGCGCCCCCCTATCTCGTGGGCCCCACGGGTGTCCAGTACTTCTCCCTCCTATATATACCCATGTACCCCGAAACCATCAAGGCAGCCACCGAAAAACTATTTCCACCACTGTAACCTTCTGTATCCACGAGATCCCATCTTGGAGCCGTCCCCGGCACTCTGCAGAAGGGGGAATCCACCATGGAGGGCCTCTACATCAACTCCAAGGCATCTCCGATGAGTTGTCCATAGACCTTCGGGTCCATAGTTATTAGCTAGATGGCTTCTTATCTCTCTTTGAATCTCAATACCATGTTCTCCTTCCTCTTCTTGGAGATCTATTCGATGTAACTCTTTTTGCGGTGTGTTTGTCGAGGTCCGATGAATTGTGAGTTTATGATCAAGTTTATCTATGAGAATATTTGAATCTCCTCTGAATTCTTTTATGTATGATTGAGTTATCTTTGCAAGTCTCTTCGAATTATCGGTTTGGTTTGGCCTACTAGATTGATCTTTCTTGCCATGGGAGAAGTGCTTAGCTTTGGGTTCAATCTTGTAGTGTCCTTTCCTAGTGACAGCAGGGGCAGCAAGGCACGTATTGTATTGTTGCCATCAAGGATAGAAAGATGGGTTTATATCATATTGCATGAGTTTATACCTCTACATCATGTCATCTTTCTTAAAGCCTTACTCTGTTCTTATGAACTTAATACTCTAGATGCATGCTGGATAGTGGTCGATGTGTGGAGTAATAGTAGTAGATGCAGGCAGGAGTCGGTCTACTTGTCACGGACGTGATGCCTATATACATGATCATGCCTAGATAATCTCATAATTATTCGCTTTTCTATCAATTGCTCGACAGTAATTTGTTCACCCACCGTAATACTTATGCTATCTTGAGAGAAGCCACTAGTGAAACCTATGGCCCCGGTCTATCTTTTATCATATACGCTTTCAATCTACTTTTATTTGCATCTTTACTTTTCCAATCTATATCATAAAATACCAAAAATATATTTATCTTATCATATTATCTCTATCAGATCTCACTTTCGCAAGTGGCCGTGAAGGGATTGACAACCCCTTTATCATGTTGGTTGCGAGTTCTTTGTTTGTTTGTGTAGGTGCGTGGGACTTGTGAGGAGCATCCTACTGGATTGATACCTTGGTTCTCAAAAACTGAGGGAAATACTTACGCTACTGTGCTGCATCACCCTTTCCTCTTCAAGGAAAACCAATGCAAGCTCAAGACGTAGCAAGAAGGATTTCTGGCGCCGTTGCCGGGGAGGTCTTCGCTCAAGTCAAGACATACCAAGTACCCATCACAAACTCATCTCCCTCGCATTTACATTATTTGCCATTTGCCTCACGTTTTCCTCTCCCCCACTTCACCCTTGCCGCTTTATTCGCCCTCTCTTTCCCAATCTCTCTCTTCTTCTTCTCCCTCTCTTTCGCTTGTCTTTTTCTGTTTGCTCGTGTGTTAGATCGTTTACCTTTTCTTAATGGCTAATCCTCCTATCCTTGTTGTTACTCCCGAACATGATATTCTTAATTTTAAACAAAGGGAGGGAGAGAATTTAAAAGATGCTTGGCATAGAATTTGCAATGCTCAAAATAAATCTACTAGGAAGCTTTCTACTTCCGTTCTTCTTCGCAATTTTTATGTAGGCATTACTCCTTGGAATAGATGCATTCTTGATACCATTACCGGAGGGGATTTCTTAAGTAGCCATACGTTTTATGCTTATAATGCTATGTTAGATTTTCTTGTCCCACCACCTCTTTGGTTAATGGAACTGTTTTAACTTTAGAACATGTGATGCAAAGGCTTGAAACTATTGAAAATAAAATTGCCACTGTTGAGTTAATTGAAAATTTGGATAAAAAGATCCACAACCAAATTACCCAATATGGATCTAAGGTTGGAGTTGCTCTGAAGAATCTTAAAGAAAAGGAACCTATAGTTAATGAAAGAGTAGAACAAAATTCTACGAGAATAGCTAAACTTGAGGATATAATTACTAATCTAGGGTCTGCCTTTTCATCTATGAAAAATACTTCATCTACTCCTATTAAGTTCGGCAAATTAATTTATGCTCCTAAAAATAAGGGTGAATCTTCTAGTAAGGAAAATGCGGATCTCAAATCCATAAGTATACACTCTAGTTTTTCCACTATCATAAAGGAACCTTTTGCTTCAAATGAATGTCTTGATTTCTTGCCTAGGAACTTAATAATTGCTAAAGAGAAAGAAACTCCTAAAAATTATAAATGCTCTATTGAAGAATCAAGTGCCAAAGATGGCACTACTTAGATCTATCCTTGCTTTTATGCCTAGCTTGGGGCGTTAAACAACAGCGCTACTTGGGAGGCAACCCAATTTTATTTGTGTTCTTTGTTTTTGTTCCTGTTTAGTAATAAATTTTGCATCTACTTTCTGTTTAGATGTGTTTTCATGTTTTATTTAGTGTTTGTGCCAAGTGGAACCTATAGGATAACCTATGGTATGAGTTAATTTGATTCTGCTGAAAAACAGAAACTTTGCGCTCACGAGAAAAAATTCAATAAATCACAGAAATGTGCTTTTGCATTGACTATTTTTGCTGAAGATCAATAGACAAATTGCCTAGGACTTCCTATTTTGGTAGGATTTTTCGAGTTCCATAAGTAACCGAAAGTTACAGATTGTTCCAGACTGTTCTGTTTTTGACAGATTCTGCCTTTCATGTGTTGTTTGCTTATTTTGATGCATCTATGGCTAGTATGTAAGTGTATGAACCATAGAGAACTTGGAATACAGTAGGTTTAATACCAAAATAAATAAATAATGATTTCATTGCAGTAGCTTATGTGGTGGTTTTTCTTTCTTCCACTATCGGAGCTTATAAGATTTCCTGTTGAGTTTTGTGTTGTGAAGTTTTCAAGTTTTGGGTAAAGATTTAATGGACTATGGAATAAGGAGTGGAAAGAGCCTAAGCTTGGGAATTCCCATGGCACCCCAAGATATTCAAGAATAGCCAAAAGCCTAAGCTTGGGGATTCCCATGGAAGGCATCCCCTCTTTCGTCTTCATTCATTGGTAACTTTACTTGGAGCTATATTTTTATTCGCCACATGATATGTGTTCTGCTTGGAGCATCATGTATAATATTAGTCTTTGCTTTTTAATTTACCACAATCATCCTTGCTGAACACACCTTTTGGGAGAAGCCCACTTGATTGGAATTTATTAGAATACTCTATGTGCTTCACTTATATCTTTGAGCTAGATAATTTTTGCTCTAGTGCTTCACTTATATCTTTTAGAGCACGGCGGTGGATTAATTTTAAAGAAATTGTTGATTTCTCATGCTTCACTTATATTATTTTGAGAGTCTCTTAGAACAGCATGGTATTTGCTATGGTTATAAAATTGGTCCTAGAATGATGGGCATCCAAGTTGGGTATAATAAAAACTATCATAGAAAGTGAATTGGATGCTATGATCAATTTGATACTTGATAATTGTTTTGAGATATAGAGGTGGTGATATTAGAGTCATGCTAGCTGAGTAATTGTGAATTTAAAGAATACTTGTGTTGAAGTTTGTGATTCCCGTAGCATGCACGTATGGTGAACCGCTTTGTGATGAAGTTGGAGCATAATTTTATTTATTGATTGTCTTCCTTATGAGTGGCGGTCGGTGACGAGAGCTGGTCTTTTCCTACCAATCTATCCCCTAGGAGCATGCGCGTAGTACTTTGTTTTCAATGCTTGTAGATTTTTGCAATAAGTATATGAGTTCTTTATGACTAATGTTGAGTCCATTGATTATACACACTCTCACCCTTCCACCATTGCTAGCCTCTCTTGTGCCGCGCAACTTTCGCCGGTACCATACACCCACCATAATCCTCCCTCAAAACAGCCACCATACCTACCTATTATGGCATTTCCATAGCCATTCCGAGATATATTGCCATGCAACTTTCCACCGTTCCGTTTATTATGACACGCATCATCATTGTCATATTGCTCTTTGCATGATCATGTAGTTGACATCGTATTTGTGGCAAGGCCGCCTCATAATTTTACATACATGTCACTCCTGATTCATTGCATATCCCGGTACACCGCCGGAGGCATCTATATAGAGTAATATCTTGTTCTAAGTATCGAGTTGTAATCTTGAGTTGTAAATAAATAAAAGTGTGATGATCTTCATTATTAGAGCATTGTCCCAGTGAGGAAAGGATGATGAAGACTATGATTCCCCCACAAGTCGGGATGAGACTTCGGACTTTATAAAAATAAACAAGGCCAAAGAAGCCCATGAAAAAGAGGCCAAAGAAGCCCACCAAAAAGAAAAAAAGGAAAGAAAAAGAAAGAAAAAATAAAAAAAGATAAAATAAAAAAATAATGAGAGAAAAAGAGAGAAGGGACAATGCTACTATCTCTTTTTCCACACTTGTGCTTCAAAATAGCACCATGGTCTTCATGATAGAGAGTCTCTTATGTTGTCACTTTCATATACTAGTGGGAATTTTTCATTATAGAACTTGGCTTGTATATTCCAATGATGGGCTTCCTCAAAATGCCCTAGGTCTTCGTGAGCAAGCAAGTTGGATGCACACCCACTTAGTTTCTTTTGTTGAGCTTTCATACATTTATAGCTCTAGTGCATCTGTTGCATGGCAATCCCTACTCACTCACATTGATATCTATTAATGGGCATCTCCATAGCCCGTTGATACGCCTAGTTGATGTGAGACTATCTTCTCCTTTTTGTCTTCTCCACAACCACCCTTCTATTCCACATATAGTGCTATGTCCATGGCTCACGCTCATGTATTGCGTGAAAATTGAAAAAGTTTGAGATTACTAAAGTATGAAACAATTGATTGGCTTGTCATCGGGGTTGTGCATGATTAAATACTTTGTGTGATGAAGATAGAGCAACAGCCAGACTATATGATTTTGTAGGGATAACTTTCTTTAGCCATGTTATTTTGAGAAGACATGATTGCTTTATTAGTATGCTTGAAGTATTACTATTTCTTATGTCAATATGAACTTTTATTTTGAATCATTTGGATCTGAACATTCATGCCACAATAAATAGAAATACATTGAGAATTATACTAGCTAGCATTCCACATCAAAAATTCTATTTTTATCATTTACCTACTCGAGGACGAGCAGGAATTAAGCTTGGGGATGCTTGATACGTCTCCAACGTATGTATAATTTTTGATTGTTCCATGCTATTATATTACCTGTTTTGGATGTTTATGGGCTTTACTTTACACTTTTATATCATTTTTGGGACTAACCTACTAATCGGAGGCCCAGCCCGTATTGCTGTTTTTTTTTGCCTATTTCAGTGTTTCGAAGAAAAGGAATATCAAACGGAGTTGAAACGAAATGAAACCTTCGGGAGCGTGATTTTTGGAACAAACGTGATCCAGAGGACTTGGAGTGCAAGTCAAGAAACAATCGAGGAAGCCACTAGGGTGAAGGGCGCCCGCCTATCTCGTGGGCCCCTCGGGCGTCCACCGACGTACTTCTTCCTCCTATATATACCCATGTACCCCGAAACCATCAAGGGAGCCACCGAAAAACTATTTCCACCACCGTAACTTTCTGTATCCGCGACATCCCATCTTGGAGCCGTCGCCGGCACTCTGCCGGAGGGGGAATCCACCACGGAGGGCCTCTACATCAACTCCAAGGCCTCTCCGATGAGTTGTGAGTAGTTTACCACAGACCTTTGGGTCCATAGTTATTAGCTCGATGGCTTATTCTCTCTCTTTTAATCTCAATACCATGTTCTCCTTCCTCTTCTTGGAGATCTATTCGATGTAACTCTTTTTGCAGTGTGTTTGTCGAGATCCGATGAACTGTGAGTTTATGATCAAGTTTATCTATGAGAAATATTTGAATCTCCTATGAATTCTTTTATGTATGATTGAGTTATCTTTGCAAGTCTCTTCGAATTATCAGTTTGGTTTGGCCTACTAGATTGATCTTTCTTGCCATGGGAGAAGTGCTTAGCTTTGGGTTCAATCTTGTGGTGTCCTTTCCCAGTGATAGCAGGGGCAGCAAGGCATGTATTGTATTGTTGCCATCGAGGATAAAAAGATGAGGTTTATATCATATTGCATGAGTTTATCCCTCTACATCATGTCATCTTTCTTAAAGCGTTACTCTGTTCTTATGAACTTAATACTCTAGATGCATGCTGGATAGCGGTCGATGTGTGGAGTAATAGTAGTAGATGCAGGCAGGAGTTGGTCTACTTGTCACGGACATGATGCCTATATACATGATCATGCCTAGATAATCTCATAATTATTCGCTGTTCTATCAATTGCTCGACAGTAATTTGTTCACCCACCATAATACTTATGCTATCTTGAGAGAAGCCACTAGTGAAACATATGGCCCCCGTGTCTATCTTTTATCATATACGCTTTCAATCTACTTTTATTTGCATCTTTACTTTTCCAATCTATATAATAAAATACCAAAAATATATTTATCTTACCATATTATGTCTATCAGGTCTTACTTTCACAAGTGGTCGTGAAAGGATTGACAACCCCTTTATCGTGTTGGTTGTGAGTTCTTTGTTTGTTTGTGTAGGCGCGTGGGACTTGTGAGGAGCCTCCTACTGGATTGATACCTTGGTTCTCAAAAACCGAGGGAAATACTTACGCTACTGTGCTGCATCACCCTTTCCTCTTAAAGGAAAACCAACGCAAGCTCAAGACGTAGCATCTGGCTTCCTGTTCAAACATAGGTGTCGTTCACGAAAGAGAACATAGCCTTGTGTTTTTTCTCTCTTTGCTGATTTAAGTCTTTTGAAACGGTTTTCCGGGTTTCTCTTGATACTCTTTGCTTACGTCTGAAGCATATAAGTCCCTTCAATTAACCCGGCTTGACTTTGAACGGTAAGTCGCCAGCACATGAGAGACATAAAACACTTGGAAGTATTGGCTTCTAAGTTTTGGGTTATCACCCTTACTGCATTGGTATCATAAGCCGATAGTACAATTCAATATCAAATGAATGATATTGCTATTATAGTTATGTTTAAAGTTCTAGCTCATACCAGCCCTATCTATGACTATTTTTAACATCAGTGGTTATATGTGAGATATTATGACCCGCCCTGCGGTAAACCGCCAGGGCATATGTTGTTTAAACTCTGTGGAGGATTTGCAGAACTATGACTTATATATATGATTAAGTTCAAGATCATCATCAAAATTGATGCTTCAAAATGATTATCCATTCTGGATTTTCTCAAAGGCTATAAGCCGTCGGGTTATAAAAATTCCGGTTACAGCAAATGCGCATTAAGTCGCCATCGGCCAAGAGCCGCCGAGTATTTAAACTTCGGATTTACTTATCAACAGATAAGGTATTCAAATTTCTAATAGCCAAACTTGGCTGGATTTTCATGATGATATTGAATGATTGAGGTTTTCATACCGGATTATATTATTCAAATCTTGAATAGCCAACATGGCTGAATTTTTATTATGGTTATAAATAACCAGTATTATGATTGAGGTTTTCAAAGTTGCTTCAGTGCAATGGTTATTATTTCTTTATCAATGGATATGATTTATTCTGCAATGGAAGGAATAGTCCCGAGTCGCTGCAGGCTTACGACCCGACACTTGGGGGCTACATTATTCAAGTTGAGATTACATCAAATATGCAAGTCCCATGTCACTGCAAGCATGCACCATGGCACTTGGGGGCTAATGCAAAGTCATTTTTCGCTCAACTTATTGAAGACCCGACTCGTCATATTATAATGAGCCGGCCCTTAGGGGCTACCAACTGCTCCTGTCAAAACCACAAGGTACACAAGCCTTAATCCATTATATTGAAAAGGTCCACTACTCAGTTGGTACAGTACAAAGCTCTTAATCTTGTGGACGTGGGTTCAAGCCCCATGGTGGAGATTACATCATATGATGTTATTATCAATGAATTATATACAAAAGTCCCTGCTCGTTATTGCATAATGACCCGACCCTTGGGGGCTACATTGGTTTAAGTTTTTATGAGCATAAGGCAATTACAAGTCTCAAGTTGCTGCAAGCATGACAACCCGACACTTGGGGGCTACAGGTGATATGCATATAAGGGAGAAGAATCTTCAAATTCTCAGTTTTGAGCAGACCAGATTGACCCGATGTCTGCAACAATCATGACCTGGTGTCTGCAACAATCATGACCCGGCATCATTTGTTTATAACTCGGCAAATTTTGGTAATCATAAAATCGGCAAGATCTACATCTTTAAGCCGGCTGAATATCAGTTGAATATTTCAAGACCCATATTTTTGTCAAGTCAGAGCATTTAAGGCCAACTCAAATGGATTATTTCTTATAATATCTCTCTCCAAGGGCCAATGTCAGCAAATTAATTATGAAGCTGGCCTATTAACCTGGATTTTTCAGAAGAAGTGCCTGGATTTTTTGCATTGGCAAAGTTTGAACATGTCTGTTAAAGGAGATTTGCTATGAGATCATAGACATACACCTTGGAGGGAATGACAAGGACTTAAGGATGATCAGGTGCCGGTTCAGGAAAATATTTAACCCAGAGCACAATCTATCAAGTTTGTTCTTGTGTTTTTTTACAGGATCAGTTTAACATGGATAAATCCAAATTAGACTAGGGCCTAATGTCGGGGATATACCCTATGGTATGACCCGGCCGGAAGTATGACCCGGCCGGAAGTATGACCCGACCGGACTTGGCGTTTTCATTGGTAACCCACCGGAGAATTGGCGACTCACGAGTCTAGCGGCCCACTGGTGTGACGACTCACAAGCCTGGCGACTCACGGATGGCCCTAACGGTGGGTCAGATAGAAGACTAGGCCCAAGGCCCAGAAGGCCGGCTCATGTTATGGTGGGCCGGCTTAAGAGGAAAGCATAAGGAATATTCCCTTACAAAGGAAGCAAGACTAGGACTCCACTTGTAATAGACTAGTCCTAATCCAAATAGGACTCCACATGTAACCCGCCCCTTCAACTTATATAAGGAGGGGTAGGGCACCCCAATAGGGAGGAGCAAGAAAATAATCGTTAAGGCTAGACACAACTAGAGGTGAGCCAGATTTATGACGTCTCCCTCATGAGCATAATGAGACCTAGCCACAAACATCATGTAGGGCTATTACCAGATGATGTTTCCCGGGGCCCGAAGCTGTCTAAATCCTTGTATTGTGTGTTGTGTCTCTCATCCCGATCAAACCCTCTCAAGCTATCACATAGATGCGTTGGCCTCACAACTAAGTCCTCACACTAGGACATCTTCCGTGAAAATTCCATGATAGTTGTGCTCTCGGATTAGACTAGTTGTCCTAACTTAACATTTTATTGTGTAGAATGGATGCAAGTTTTGGTATTGGGAAGAAGAGTACATTGATATATTGATAGAGCGCAATTTAGTAGATGTTCTAGCACTTTTAGCTAGCATAGAGGCTAGAGATGAGACTAGTGCACATGTTGATAGAATAGAGGCTAGACATGAGACTAGATGCGAGGAAGCAACGTCTACTTCTTTACACTCGAAGAAGAAAGAAGCACGCAAGATCGAGCCTTCGTAGATCAACAATGAATGCATCCCTCTCTCAGCTCTGGGTTCCATACTCATGTGTTCTATCCTCTACTGTATTCATTTTATCTTCTTCTATCAACGAAAAGATACGCAAGCTTCACGTATTTGCGAAAAAAAGATCAACAATGAATGCATCAAGAAGGCACTAATCCAACTTACAGGAGCACTTATGGAAGTTGGATAGCTTCTAAAATGTATTATTGCGGTTCTTGTTTTCTTTGGTCTTGCTTTTCTAGTCAAAATTTTGGTGATGTATTTACATGTACCAAAAAATCAATGATGAAAAAAAGATATGTGTTTGCAAAGAAAAATGTATGCGGTCGGGAGCGTCCGTGCATTCGGCGCACGACCACCGCATCCGAGAAATGGCCTGGACACGACCCCATTGCCCTACCCAAACGGACAGAATCCAGGCAAAACGGAGGTCCGTTTGGGGTCGTGTGTTGGAGTTGGCCTCACAAGTGGGACCGCAGTTGAGGAAACCGACTATCGGCAAACCCCCACCTTGCCCGCCACATGATGGTTGAGTTAGAGAACAACGAGGTTGAAGAGATTGTTGTAGCACAAACTCCAAGAAATATGGTGTCAGATGGAAGTCGTGCTGGTGGCGCGTGCCGTACTCGTGGACATGAATGCTTGTTCTGTCCCATGCCACCCTACTACACCTACTACTTATAGTAATAGTATCGAGGATTCGAGGCGCTTGTTACGTACAGCGAACACATTAACATATGGCCCACCTCACACTATGGCCAAATTTCCTGGAGTCTGTGCTAGGTTAAAAATTGTTCTTTGTGAGGGTGGGTGGCTGGTCTCAAGTTTAAAACTTGTTGTATTACGTATACATAGACGTAGAGATAGTGCAGCAGTTCTGAAAGTTTGAACCCAAACATCAGAATGCAATTTCTACTGGACTCATCCGAGGACCTAGGATGATGGGATTCGTAGCTACAGTAAAAACACCCGCCCGACGCGCGAAGCATGTGAAGCTAGTACACATAGTGTACTACTATTGTTGATTGGCCTCATCCGATAACATGTTGCAATGCACGTACAATTATGTATTTGGAAAATATTTTTTTTCCTCGTCGCAGCACTCACTCAAAGAAGCGACTCGAAAGCCATTCATAAATTTAGTAAGTTTATCACAGGCATATCATTTTATTACATACAACAGGTCATCAACCCACAACGACAACGAGGATACATTATAAATACTAAAGTTTTCATTACACAACAAATAACAAGCAATGAAATGAACTTCAACTCAACCAATCCTCGGCGTTGGAAATGCTTGCATTGAACCACAAGTGATTCTCTGGGAAGGGCCATCTATTGTCAATCTCGAGACCAATGCAAGACTGATCATCCAGGCTGAAGCGGCCTACTATATCAGTACCAGGGTAGGGAACCACCGAAATCTCCGAGGTATAGATACAGTTGCTTCTCATAAATGGTACTAGTAACATTGTGTCAACAGCAGTTGGATCACCTTTCACCATCATTGGATAGTTTTGTCTAAGGAAGAGCGAGTTTTCTCCAAGACTATCAATAATGTACCAGGGAGAAGGTGTTGGCGCTAGCACACTAGTATCCATCCCGAATACCATGCAACGGGTGTTGGAATAGGTCCGGAGAGTGCGACCATGGGAGACAACACCTGCTACCTTAGTAGTAACATCAGCCGTGGGCTGTATACAGACAAGAATGGGTGATCCATCGGAATAAGTTGCCAGGCGCCACTGAGTATATGGGCCCTGCTCGTCCTCATGCTCGTGGTCATCACCATCGTCATCTCCCCTTGGTTATAAAATTTTTCAAGTATAGGTGGTGGAATGTTCACAGGACCTTGGAAACACAAGAAGGTTAATTAGTAAAGTGAAACTTGCTAACCCGCATGCATGTGGATGAAACAACTATAATTACGATGGAAGATAAATGTACCGAAATGACGAGGATCCCATGCAAAAATAGTGCCATTAGTGGTGGAACCAAACACAATCCCCTCGTATTGAATTGCATCACAGTACACATCCGTGTATAGAAACTGATTTTTCAGCAATATCCATCGAGTCAAACCACGAAGGATGGCAACAAGCTTGTCGAAGATAGCAACAACTTCATAGTTCTTGTAATTCCAAGAGCGGTTGGGAACTCGACAAATTGCTATCTTCCTTAGAAGACAATCACCATGATCGTATTTGAACATGTGTAGAATACCAGTGTGCTCAACCTCTGGGCAGTCTGCTGAGATTTTTAGAAGTGGAACCCACTGACGAGTGTACACATTCACAAGTTCCCACTCGCAAGTGTACCAAATATAAACAACCCAATCTCCATTTGCGCCTTCCCAAGCCTTGCCCTCAAGCTATGGCATCTTATCATCATACGTATCATTATCAAGCTGCATCAACTTGCACAAGGCGAGGCCTCCGTCGTCCCCATGCCAGTCAGTAGGGTCACGATGAAGAAGATAGGGGAGATCAAACTGCTCCTGGACCCTTGGGTTCCTTGTAATGATGTTATTAGTTGAGTCGAGAATGGTCTTGAACGAACCTGCCATGCTAGCCGAGGTGATGACGTCGCACTGATCAATGAGTTCCTCCACCACGTCATCTTTCAGATCGGGGCAAGAATAACGGGGTCGTTTCCGGCCTGTTCCCTCCATGGAGAAGACGATCAAACAATGGCAGAAGGAAGGGTGAAGGAAAATGGAGGGGGGAGGAAGAGCGTGCGACAGCAGTTCCAAATCGAGAGGGAAAGGCGAAGAGTCGGTGGACGGTTGCTAGTTTGCCACGGTACAAGAAGAGGCGCCCCGACCTACACATCCGTTTGGAAATACTAGTGGAAAAGGACTCGCCGTCGTCTCACTGACATGTTCGAACGGGACCACATGTCAATGAAATATGGTGTGTAATTTCTCGTGCAAAATGCGATCTGGCCGCGTTGGCCCGAGGTGTCGCATTAGTTATCGACCTTTATTTTTTAACATACAATCTGAATGGATAGCTCCTATGGTCATCACACATGAGCGGATATATAGGTGGGATAGGTGGGCAGGCGGTTGAGCAGGCGGCAACAATCTGAGTGCTAAAAGAGTTGATCCAACGCTTGGATTTGTTTGGATTTTCCAACTATGACCATTGGATAGAGTGAATCAATGGCTTACATTCAAAGTTATTCTCATACTATAGAATTTTTGATTCAGTTATTGTGCTGCTACCATCCAATATCCGCGTGTGGTTGTTTCTAGAGTAAAAAAAGGAGGTGCTAGTACTTACTGTGGGAAAAGTGAAGTGATGGTTGATTCGCCCGAGCAACTTATTACTGTGGGAATATGGGAGTACTAGCGGATTCAAGGAACAGAGAAATGATGGTTGCTTCGTCCGAGCAACTTACTATGGTGAAGGTGGGGCTCTGTGATTTGACTGCTCACTAGTCATTACTACTGCGGCGCAACGACCGGGGTGACTCTTTCCCTACAGTTGTGTTGTGCACTCAATATTGCTGCATGGCAGGTGGAGCCGGATGAAGGATGTCCAATATGTCGGCGAAACGAAGTTGAATTGTTTCTGGCATTGCTATCGATCCTTCAGGATTTGTTTATATGTACGCATAATTTTAATGAAATTGTACTGTGATGCTATAAGGTTTCAACTTTGGTTCCCGCAAGAAAAAAAAGGTTTCAACTTAGGATTCATGTGTCTTGCCTCAAGATTATCTCGTTACAACATTCCATCAAATACAAATGAAACTACCATGGATGCTAATGCATCTCAATGGTTCACAGATCAGCGCCAATATTCACATCACAACTGAAGAAAAAGTTGTGAGAAGGTGTACAAATAAAGAAAAATATATAATTGACCGATGTTGTTCGTAGGCATGGCGCCATTTCCTTGGCACAATGTTCATTGCTTGGCAGCTAGTTTCACCCAGCTCTGTAGCCAAAAAAGAGGTGTATGGAGGACACCACAATCCGATCATTTTGTGCAACACCACTAAAATCGAGCGGACCATCCCTGTTTGCAAAGATATCCAGTCAGTGTGATTACAATAATAGTGGAACTAGATGATGAAACATAACACACACAAATAGAAGCCGATCACCTCTACGATCTCTCTTTAGGCACGAAGTTGGATGAGGAGGATAGCAAAACCAATCTCCCTTTCTGCAGTCCCACGGAAATGTAAAAATGTTGCCCGTGTGACATTTTGGCGGAACTGCACAAAACACTCTTAAGAAAAAAGTGATTTGTGCAGTTCACCAAAAGGTCACAACAGCACCGAGGTGAAAATGGATAGCCATGTTTGCAAAAGGAGGTAGAAAGGAAACAATTACTGCCCAATAACACGAGTTGAAGACATATACGCCGACAAAAAAGAAGCATATACCATGTAATAAGGGAAAGATAGCACATGGTGGTTTATCAAAAATGGTTTGAGGACGAGATTGCAAGATGGAAAGTACGCCGGCCGAGATACGATTTAAGAAAACAACTAAAGAAGATCCACTTGCAACAACGTGGGAAGATGGGCAGTGGAGCAAGGCCGGAGGAAGCTGTACCTGAGGGTCGTCGGGATGTTACTAGGAGGGTGCCGGCGGTCGGGATCTGCCCATACTGCGGCAGCGAGCAAGTGGCAAAGGCCCTACCGCACCGGAGCTTGGTCAGAGAGAACGGCGGGTACCGCAGATCGGGAAGTGCTGCCTCAACACCGTCGAACGGAGAGATGATGCACATCCTCACTTTCCACTAGCGGACGGGATGCGGCCGGATCACTAACCAACACTGAGAGAGAGAGGCCACCGCTGCCTTGTCTGAGATGGTGTGACGAGAGACAAACCCATTTTTCCATTTTCCCCACGGCAATCGTTTTATATTCTGTACGTGCCATTGAGGAATATATAAATTTATTTAATACTAACGCATCAAGTCGAACTTTGTTCCGTCCTAGCGTGGTACCCGACCCTCCGTCGAGTAAACAACCGCTACACGCGTCAAATTATCACGTGGGCTGCCTTTTCGTACAGAAACGAACTCCACCGTGTACGCGCGCGGGTGTGGCCAGGAACGAGACGTGAGTATGTGCGTCCTGCATGCACCTCTTCTTTATGTGCAGGTACGTACATGGGTGGGTGTGAGAGAGATGGTTTGTGCGAAACAGAGGCAATGTGTTGATGATATCTCAAACAGAAAAATGTAACATATGCAATGTGTGTGAAAGGGAGTCATGGACGTGAGATATCGATAGAATTGAAAAGAGGGATGAAGTGTGTGGCTGCACGATCGATAAAGAGTGCCATCGAATTTGTGTTTGCCCATGTCAAAGATACAGGGCGGCTGGCCTACTCGAATTTGAGAGGGCAGAGGTGCAGTTTTTCTCCGTGGCATGGATACCTACCTACAACGTTAGACTATCGGTGTGGGGGGGAGGGGGCAGAGACCGATCGACTAGTATATGTGTGGGGAAGGAGAGAAACCTAGATATATATTGAGGGAGATTGATTGGCATCCGTGGATATGTGTAGGAGAGGAATAAGGTTGGGAGAAAGACAAAGGTAGAGGGTCGGAGGGTTGGTGGTGGAGTGGCGTCTCACAAATGGTGGGAGAGGCCCTGCTAGACAAATGGAGGGTACAAATCCAATATCAATAAGAGAGGGCGGGGGATGTCTGTCTGTCTATGCATGTGCATGTGAGAGACGGGTCGGGAGGTATGCAAGGATGATGAGGGGAGATGATATGGTTGTGGTAAGTGCTACGTCTTGAGCTAGCGTTGGTTTTCCCCGAAGAGGAGAGGGTGATGGAGCAAGTGTAGCGTAAGTATTTCCCTCAGTTTTGAGAACCAAGGTATCAATCCAGTAGGAGGCTCCTCAAAAGTCCCTCGCGCCTACACAAACAAACTGAGAACTCGCAACCAACGCAAAAGGGGTTGTCAATACCTTCACGGCCACTTGCGAAAGTGAGATCTGATAAAGATAGTATGATAAGATAAATATATTTGGTATTTTATAACATAGATGCAACAAGATAAAGATGCAAATAAAAGTAGATTGAAAGCAAATATGATAAGAGATAGACCCGGGGGCCATAGGTTTCACTAGAGGCTTCTCTCGAGAGCATAAGTATTACGGTGGGTGAACAAATTACTGTCGAGCAATTGATAGAAAGGCGAATAATTATGACATTATCTAGGCATGATCATGTATATAGGCATCACGTTCAGAACACGTAGACCGACTCCTGCCTGCATCTACTACTATTACTCCACACATCGACCGCTATCCAGCATGCATCTAGAGTATTAAGTTCATAAGAACAGAGTAACACATTAAGCAAGATGACATGATGTAGAGGGATAAACTCATGCAATATGATATAAACCCCATCTTGTTATCCTCGATGGCAACAATACAATATGTGTCTTGCAACCCTTTCTGTCACTGGGTAAGAACACCGCAAGATTTAACCCAAAGCTAAGCACTTCTCCCATGGCAAGAAAGATCAATCTAGTAGGCCAAACCAAACCGATAATTCAAAGAGACTTGCAAAGATAACTCAATCATACATAAAAGAATTCAGAGAAGATTCAATTATTATCCATAGATAAATCTGATCATAAACCCACAATTCATCGGATCTCGACAAACACACCGCAAAAAGAGATTACATCGAATAGATCTCCACAAGAGAGGGGGAGAACATTGTATTGAGATTCAAAAAGAGAGAAGAAGCCATCTATAGCTAATAATTATGGACCCGTAGGTCTGTGGTAAACTACTCACAACTCATAGGAGGGGCAAGCATTTTGATGTAGAGGCCCTCCATGGTCAATTCCCCCTCCGGCAGAGTGCCGACGAAGGCTCCAAGATGGGATCTCGCGGATACAGAAGGTTACGGTGGTGGAAATTGTGTTTCGTGGTGCCCCTGGATGTTTTTGGGGTCCGTAGGTATATATAGGAGGAAGAGGCACGCCGGTGGACGGTCGAGGGGCCCACGAGATATGGGGGCGCGCCCTACAGGTGGGGCGCCCTCCTATCTCGTGGAGGCTCCGGTTGTTTATTGACTTGTACTCCAAGCTCTCCAGATCTTGTTCGTTCAAAAAATCACGCTCCCGAAGCTTTCATTCCGTTTGGACTCCGTTTGATATTCCTTTTCTTCGAAATACTGAAATAGTCAAAAAACAGCAATATGGGTTGGGCCTCCGGTTAGTAGGTTAGTCCCAAAAATGATATAAATGTATAAAATAAAGCCCATAAACATCCAAAACAAGTAATATAATAGAATGGAACAATCAAAAATTATAGATACGTTGGAGACGTATCAAGCATCCCCAAGCTTAATTCATGCTCGTCCTCGAGTAGGTAAATGATAAAAAGAGAATTTTTGATGTGTAATGCTACCTAGCATAATGTAATTTTCTTTAATGTGGCATGAATGTTCAGATCCAAATAATACAAAATAAAAGTTCATATTGACATAAGAAATAGTAATACTTCAAGCATACTAAGCAAAGTAATCATGTCTTCTCAAAATAACATGGCCAAAGAAAGTTATCCCTACAAAATCATATAGCCTGGCTGTTGCTCTATCTTCATCACACAAAGTATTTAATCATGTACAACCCCGATGACGAGCCAAGCAATTGTTTCATACTTTAATAATCTCAAACTCTTTCAACTTTCACGCAATACATGAGCGTGAGCCATGGACATAGCACTATATGTGGAATAGAATGGTGGTTGTGGAGAAGACAAAAAGGAGAAGATAGTCTCACATCAACTAGGCGTATTAACGGGCTATGGAGATGCCCATTAATAGATATCAATGTGAGTGAGTAGGGATTGCCATGCAACGGATGCACTAGAACTATAAATATGTGAAAGCTCAACAAAAGAAAACTAGTGGGTGTGCATCCAACTTGCTTGCTCACGAAGACCTAGGGCATTTTGAGGAAGCCCATCATTGGAATATACAAGCCAAGTTCTATAATGAAAAATTCCCACTAGTATATGAAAGTGACAACATATGAGACTCTCTATCATGAAGATCATGGTGCTATTTTGAAGCACAAGTGTGGAAAAAGAGATAGTATCATTGTCCCTTCTCTCTTTTTCTCTCATTCTTTTATTCTTTTTTCTTTCTTTTTTTATTTTTTATTCTTTGGCCTTTTTTTATTTTTGGCCTTTCTCTTTTTTTTGTAAAGTCCGAAGTCTCATCCCGACTTATGGGGGAATCATAGTCTTCATCATCCTTTCCTCACTAGGACAATGCTCTAATAATGAAGATCATCACACTTTTATGGATTTACAACTCGAAAATTACAGCTCAAAGCTAGAACAAGATATGATTCTATGTTAATGCCTCCGGCGGTATACCGGGATATGCAATGAGTCAAGAGCGACATGTATGAAGTTTATGATGGTGGCTTTGCCACAAATACGATGTCAACTACATGATCATGCAAAGAGCAATATGACAATGATGAAACGTGTCATAATAAACGGAACGGTGGAAAGTTGCATGGCAATATATGTCGGAATGGCTATGGAAATGCCATAATAGGTAGGTATGGTGGCTGTTTTGAGGAAGGTATATGGTGGGTGTATGGTACCGGTGAAAGTTGCACGGTACAAGAGAGGCTAGCAATAATGGAACGGTGAAAGGGTGCGTATAATCCATGGACTCAACATTAGTCAAAAGAACTCATATACTTGTTGTAAAAATTTAGAAGTTATCAAAAACCAA
This sequence comes from Triticum aestivum, assembly GCF_018294505.1. Lineage (NCBI taxonomy): Eukaryota > Viridiplantae > Streptophyta > Magnoliopsida > Poales > Poaceae > Triticum > Triticum aestivum. The sequence continues at coordinate 613,676,240 of NC_057795.1, read as the reverse complement.
AGCACTACGCGCATGCTCCTAGGGGGATAGATTGGTAGGAAAATACCATCGCTCGTCCCCGACTGCCACTCATAAGGAAGACATTCAATAAATAAAATTGTGCTCCAACTTCATCACAAAGTGGTTCACCATACGTGCATGCTACCGGAATCACAAACTCCAACACAAGCATTCTTTAAATTCATAATCACCCAACTAGCATGACTTTAATATTACTACCTCCATATCTCAAAAAAATTATCAATCATCAAATTGATCATAACATCCAATTCACTTTCTATGATAGTTTTCATTATACCCAACTTGGATGCTCATCATTCTAGGACCAAATTTGTAACCATAGCAAATACCATGCTGTTCTAAAAGACTCTCAAAATAATATAAGTTAAGCATGAGAGACTAGCAATTTCTATAAAATTAATCCACCACCATGCTCTAAAAGATATAAGTGAAGCACTAGAGCGAAAACTATCAAGCTCAAAAGATATAAGTGAAGCACATAGAGTATTCTAGCAAATTCTAATCAAATAGGCTGCTCCCAAAAGGTGTGTACAGCAAGGATGATTGTGATAAACTAAAAATCAAAGACCAATATAATACACGACGCTCCAAGCAATATACATATCATGTGGCGAATAAAAATATAGCTCCAAGTAAAGTTACCAATGAACAAAGACGAAAGAGGGGATGCCTTCCCGGGGCATCCCCAAGATTAGGATTTTGGCTATTCTTGAATATCTTGGGGTTCCTTGGGCATCCACAAGCTTAGGCTCTTTCCACTCTTTATTCCATAGTCTATAAAAACTTTACCCAAAACTTGAAAACTTCACAACACAAAACTCAATAGGAAATCTTATAAGCTCCGTTAGTGAAAGAAAACAAAACCACCACATAAGGTACTGTAATGAACTCATTATTCATTTGTTTTGGTGTTAAACCTACTGTATTCCAACTTCCTTATGGTTTATAAACTAACTTATTAGCCATAGATGCATTGAAATAAGCAAACAACACACGAAAAACAGAATCTGTCAAAAACAGAACAGTCTGTAGCAATCTGTAACTAACGCAAACTTCTAGAACTCTAAAAATTCTACCAAAATAGGACGTACTGGAAAATTTGTTTATTGATCAGAATCAATGCAAAAGCACGTTTCTGTCATTTATTGAATGTTTTATCGTGAGCGCAAAGTTTCTGTTTTTCAGCAGAATCAAATCAACCATCATCATAGTTTATCCTATAGGTTCTACTTGGCACAAACACTAAACAAAAGATAAAAACACATCTAAATAGAAATTAGAAACAAAATTTAACACTAAACAGGAACAAAAACAAAGAACATAAAGAAAATTGGGTTGCCTCCCAACTAGCGCTATCGTTTAACGCCCCTAGCTAGGCAAAAAAGCGAGGATAGATCTAATGAGTGCCATCTTTGGCACTAAAATCATAAGTAGCACGCATGATAGATTCATAAGGTAATTTGACTTTCTTTCTTGGAAAGTGCTCCATGCCTTTCTTTAAGGTAAATTGGAATCTAATGTTCCCTTCTTTCATATCGATAATTGCATCATTCTAAGGAAAGGTCTACCAAGAATAATAGGGCAAGAAAGATTGCAATCTATATCAAGAACGATAAAATCTACGGGCGTGAAATTTCTATTTGCAACAAGAACATCATTGATCCTTCCCATAGGCTTCTTAATGGTTGAATCCACAAGGTGCAAATTTAAAGAGCAATCTTCAAGATCATGGAACCCTAGAATATCACATAATGTTTTTGGAATCGTGGAAATACTAGCACCCAAATCACAAAAAGCAAAACACTCATAATCTTTAATTCTAATCTTTATAGTAGGTTCCCACTCATCATTAAGTTTTCTAGGTATAGAAACTTCCAAATTAAGTTTTTCATCATAAGATTGCATCAAGGTATCAACAATATGTTTGGTAAAAGATTTGTTTTGACTAAAAGCATGAGGAGAATTAACAACGGATTGCAACAAGGAAATACAACTTTTTAAAGAGCAATTATCATAATCAAATTCCTTGAAATCCGAGATAGTAGGTTCAACATTATTAGAAGTTGAGTATTCTCCAATCTCTCTTTTACCAAATTTAGCATTAAGATCTAAAGACTCCAAATTCTTGGGACGCCTTCTAGGCAAGGTTGATTCATCATCAGTCCCATAATCATCAAAATTCATATTGCAAAACATAGATCTAATAGGCGACGCATCAATAACTTTAAGATCCTCGACATTATTTTCACGGAAACTAGAAGAACACGCTTTTATAAAGCTATCTTTCTTAGCACGCAATCTAGCGGTTCTTTCCTTGCACTCGTCAATGGAAATTCTCATCACTTTGAGAGACTCATTGATATCATGCTTAGGAGGAGAAGGTCTAAGTTTAAGAGAATCAACATCAAGCGAAAGTCTATCAACGTTCCTAGCTAAATCATCAACTTTGAGCAATTTTTCTTCAAGCAAAGCATTAAAATTCTTTTGAGAAATCATAAATTCTTTCACATTATTCTCAAAATCAGAGGGCATCTTATTAAAATTACCATAAGAATTATTGTAGGAATTTCCATAATTATTGGAGGAATTACTAGGGAATGGTCTAGCATTAAAATTTCCTCTATAAGCATTATTTCCAAAACTATTCCTGCCAACAAAATTCACATCAATAGATTCATTATTATTCTCAATCAAGGAAGACAAAGGCATATCATTAGGATCAAGAGGAGTATTTTTAGTAGCAAACATCTTCATAAGTTCATCCATCTTTCCACTCAAAACATTGATTTCTTCTATAGCATGCACTTTTTTACTAGAAGTTCTGTCGGTGTGCCATTGAGAATAATTAGCCATAATATTATCAAGAAGTTTTGTAGCATCTCCTAATGTAATTTCCATAAAGGTGCCTCCCGCGGCCGAATCTAAGAGATTTCTAGCAGCAAAGTTCAAACCGGCATAAAAATTTTGTATGATCATCCATAAATTCAAACCATGAGTAGGGCAATTGCGAAGCATTAATTTCATTCTTTCCCAAGATTGGGCAACATGCTCATGATAAAGTTGTTTAAAATTCATAATATCGTTCCTAAGAGTGATGATCTTAGCGGGAGGAAAATACTTAGAGATAAAAGCATCTTTGCACTTATTCCAAAAATCAATACTATTTTTAGGCAAAGACGAAAACCAAACTTTAGCACAATCTCTAAGTGAAAACGGAAATAACTTCAATTTGACAATATTGTTATCCGTATCTTTCTTCTTTTGCATATCACACAAATCAACAAAATTGTTTAGATGAGTAGCGGCATCTTCACTAGGAAGGCCCGCGAATTGATCTTTCATAACAAGATTCAGCAAAGCAGCATTGATTTCACAAGACTCAACATCATTAAGAGGAGCAATCGGAGTACTAAGGAAATCATTATTATTGGTATTCAAGAAATCACACAATTTGGTATTATCTTGCGCCATGCCAACAAGTAATCCAACACACAAGCAAATAGAAAAGCGGCAAGCAAAAAGAGAGGAGGAGATTGGGAAAGAGAGGGCGAATAAAACTGCAAGGGTGAAGTGGGGGAGAGGAAAACGAGAGGCAAATGGCAAATAATGTAAATGCGAGGGAGATGAGTTTGTGATAGGTACTTGGTATGTCTTGACTTGAGCGAAGACCTCCCCGGCAACGGTGCCAGAAATCCTTCTTGCTACGTCTTGAACTAGCGTTGGTTTTCCCCGAAGAGGAGAGGGTAATGCAGCAAGTGTAGCGTAAGTATTTCCCTCAGTTTTGAGAACCAAGGTATCAATCCAGTAGGAGGCTCCTCAAAAGTCCCTCGCGCCTACACAAACAAACTGAGAACTCGCAACCAACGCAAAAGGGGTTGTCAATTCCTTCACGGCCACTTGCGGAAGTGAGATCTGATAAAGATAGTATGATAAGATAAATATATTTTTGGTATTTTATAATATAGATGTAAAAATATAAAGATGCAAATAAAAGTAGATTGAAAGCAAATATGATAAGAGATAGACCCAGGGTCCATAGGTTTCACTAGAGGCTTCTCTCGAGAGCATAAGTATTACGGTGGGTGAACAAATTACTGTCAAGGAGTTGATAGAAAAGCGAATAATTATGACGTTATCTAGGCATGATCATGTATATAGGCATCACGTCCATAACAAGTAGACCGACTCCTGCTTGCATCTACTACTATTACTCCACACATCGACCGCTATCCAGCATGCATCTAGAGTATTAAGTTCATAAGAACAGAGTAACACATTAAGCAAGATGACATGATGTAGAGGGATAAACTCATGCAATATGATATAAACCCCATTTTGTTATCCTCAATGGCAACAATACAATACGTGTCTTGCAACCCTTTCTATCACTGGGTAAGAACACTGCAAGATTGAACCCAAAGCTAAGCACTTCTCCCATGGCAAGAAAGATCAATCTAGTAGGCCAAACCAAGCCGATAATTCGAAGAGACTTGTAAAGATAACTCAATCATACATAAAAGAATTCAGAGAAGATTCAATTGCTATCCATAGATAAATCTGATCATAAACCCACAATTCATCGGATCTCGACAAACACACCGCAAAAAGAGATTACATCGAATAGATCTCCACAATAGAGGGGGAGAACATTGTATTGAGATCCAAAAAGAGAGAAGAAGCCATCTAGCTAATAACTATGGACCCGTAGGTCTGTGGTAAACTACTCACAACTCAAAGGAGGGGCAAGGATGTTGATGTAGAGGCCCTCTGTGGTCGTTTCCCCGTCCAGCAGAGTGCCGGCGAAGGCTCCAAGATGGGATCTCGCGGATACAGAAGGTTACGGTGGTGGAAATTGTGTTCCGTGGTGCCCCTGGATGTTTTCGGGGTCCATAGGTACATATAGGAGGAAGAGGTACGTCGGTGGACGCCCGAGGGTCCCACGAGATATGGGGGCGCGCCCTAAGGGGGGGCGCCCTCCTGTCTCGTGGAGGCTCCGGTTGTTTCTTGACTTGTACTCCAAGCTCTCCGGATCTTGTTCGTTCCAAAAATCACGCTCCCGAAGGTTTCATTCCGTTTGGACTCCGTTTGATATTCCTTTTCTTCGAAATACTGAAATAGGCAAAAAAATAGCAATATGGGTTGGGCCTCCGGTTAGTAGGTTAGTCCCAAAAATGATATAAATGTATAAAATTAAATAAAGCCCATAAATATCCAAAACAGGTAATATAATAGCATGGAACAATAAAAAATTATAGATACGTTGGAGACGTATCAGTAAGCATACGCAACTACATAGGAAGATCAACCGTCGTGTGTCCGAGAAAAGGAGAGATATAACTAGCGAGGTAAGTGTATTAGTGCGTGGGGAAAACGAATTATAGTCGACCTGGCTATATGTAGGGAGATCAGTATGTATACATGCCTGCATGTGTTAGAAGCAAATAAGGTCCGGAGAGACAAACATGGGGAGAGGGGTGCGGCTAGGAGGTGGTGCGAGAGGCCTACCATGTCGGGGGGAGGAGTGTGTGAGTATGAGATCAATGAAAAGAGGGGCGGGAGTGTGCACCTGCGTGGAACCGTATTGGACATAGGGGGCATGGATGGTGAGAAGAGAAGAGCGGAAGTATATATGTGTTTGTGGTAGGCACACTTGGCTAGAGAGGTATATCGACCGGTGTGTGCCGGAAAGAAGGAGCCGGGGGCCTACACACACCACGGGTGGACGACCTAAAGAGAAAAAAGGACGTGCGCGATGGAGGGGACGCTAAGGGTGGGTGAGAGGGGGCGGGCGTGTGCATGCACGATAAGTTAGCGCTAGCTAGCTACAAATAGAAGAGGATCGTGAAGGTGTAAAAGACGAACAACGATCATAATTCATTATAAAAAAGTGGATACAGATACTTGAAGAAGATATCATAATGTAGAACATTGATTATAATTTGGTCTAATGCGTAGCTTTTGCAACTCAGATCTAAATACTTGTCGTAATGTAGGGGGCGGGGCACTATACTTTGTGTGATAAACAAGGTGTACGTATGGAACATGGTTTAGATTATGAATGTATAGTTAGTACATCAAATGTACTATTATTTGGAATCAACATCAAGTGTATTCAAAAAATAGAATTCGAGTTCATGTAGTACACATAGTTCATATCTATCTCTATAGTAATCATGTGGTGTGTTATTAAGGTAATACACAAAAGATGGTTGAAGTTGGCAACAATCACGATTGTAGATTCTTATTGAAATAGAGAAACGAATTCAAATTTAGTTCGAATTGTAGTGGTAGTATAGACATTTGGAATGCACTAAAATGTTGGTATGAGTAGGTTACATGCATTATACAGCAAACGAAAAAATTTAATTGGACATAACATGGATCCATACTCCCTCCTTCCATCTATATAGGGCGTAATGCGTTTTTTAAGACCGCCTTTGACTATTGACAAGATTAATAGTACATGACATGCACAATGTGAAAATTATATCATTGAAAGCTCCTTTCACACACGAATTTAAAGGTGTGCTTTGTGTAAGTTGCATGTCATATATTATTGCTCTAATATTAGGTCAAAGTTAGCATCAAAAATGCATTAGGCCCTATTTAGATGGAAGGGGGAGTACCTTTGAATAGCATTTGTATAGTAAAATGTGACAAGAATCTCTCTTTGTGTGGTGTGAATAGTTTTATTTTTTCGTTTTCTTTTTGGCTGAGGGAAGTGCGAATTGATTTGGTACGTACAAGTACAATATTACACGTTAGGCTTGTCCCTAAAATTAAACCCGTGCCTTGTTATATCCCGAAAATTCAGATATCGTGCTCCCAAAACTAGCGCCTTCACAAATCACAACCCACACCTTGCTATCCCGAAATTACAACGCGTACGAAAACTCCCTCCAGCTGCCAAATCCCGACACGCAAAATCCCCCTTCTAACCCTGAGCCGAAAGGTCCTTTCGTTCAAATCGGTGGGGGTACTTTTGTAACACACCCTACATTTTGGACAAGCGCGTCCCTAAGTCATGGTTCACCCCCTCCCATCGCCTCCTTTTCAACCTTCAAAATCCCAGGCTGCCATAACCTCTCCGCTCCAGCCGTGAAACCCCATCCTCCTCCGTCCGCCAGCTCACCGCTGCCCAGCCGGAGCCTCTTCCCCGACGATGTCGTCCACTGCAACAGCTCGATGTCCCTCGTCCACCTCCCCATATGAGGATCCATCGTCCATCTCGTCGCCGGTTCAGCCGCCCCGTCCTCCACCTCCAAGGAGCTGCTCTGACAATCGCCTCGTCTATCGCGGCTGCTCCATCCCAACAACGCCGCCTTAACCTGCTCCACCGGAACCGCAGCATCCTCACCAACTCCTCGGACGAAGTCAAGGCCTACTCGGCACCACCAAAGAGGTTGTACACTTATCGCATCATACCTTCTCCTTAACTCGACCTCCCGGCACCGACGGTGCTCCATCCTGCACCCCCATGGAGCGGCTACCTTGAAGCCGGCATCGCGGGCAACATCTCCATGGCGGCTCTCCCCAAGTGCATGGCCCCTTCGGCGGCGGCGGCCATACCAGCCGGATCTGCTACTGCTGCTCTGGCTCTTGCTTGATCGCTTGCTCGCCCAGCTGCTGCTGCTCGGGCTCTCGCTCGCTCGCTCGTGCTGCCGTTTCTGCTCTCCCCTCGCTCATGCTGCTGCTCTGTTCCGATTTAGCTACACTTCAGTCGCCTGAATCAACTTTTGGGTTAGTCGATTTCCAGGGGGCGGCGGGGGGGGGGGGGGGAAGCGGCTCGCTAGAGTTAAGGAAGAACCACCCGCAGCGAGGACGGGGGCTCGCCGAAGAGGTACCTAATACGTCCATTTTGCATCATGCTTTTATGTTGATATTTATTGCATTATGGGCTGTTATTACACGTTATATCACAATACTTATGGCTATTCTCTCTTATTTCACAAGGTTTACATGAAGAGGGAGAATGCCGGCAACTGGGATTCTGGGCTGGAAAAGGAGCAAATATTAGAGACCTATTCTGCACAACTCCAAATGTCCTGAAACTCCACGAAAGTTATTTTTGTAATTAATAAAAAATACTAGGCGAAGAAAGTACCAAAGGGGGGCCACACCCTGTCCACGAGGGTGGGGGCGCGCCCTACCCCCTGGGCACGCCCCCCCTGCCTCGTGGGCCCCCTGGCAGCCCTCCGGTGGCCATCTTCTGCTATATGAAGTCTTTTTCCCTGGAAAAAATCATAAACAAGCTTTCGGGGCGAGACTCCGCCGCCACGAGGCGGAACCAATCTAGGGCTCTGGCGGAGTTGTTCTGCCGCGGAAACATCCCTCCGGGAGGAGGAAATCATCACCATCATCATCACCGTCGATCCTCTAAGTGGGAGGGGTCAATCTCCATCAACATCTTCAATAGCACCATCTCCTCTGAGACCCTAGTTCATCTCTTGTATTCAATCTTTGTCTCGAAACCTCAGATTGGTACCTGTGGGTTGCTAGTAGTGTTGATTACTCCTTGTAGTTGATGCTAGTTGGTTTATTCGGTGGAAGATCATATGTTCAGATCCTATATGCATATTAATACCCCTCTTATTATGAACATGAATATGATTTGTCAGTAGTAATGTTTTTTCCTGAGGACATGGGAGAAGTCTTGCTATAAGTAGTCGTGTGAATTTGGTATTCGTTCGATATTTTGATGAGATGTATGTTGTCTCTCCTCAAGTGGTGTTATGTGAACGTCGACTACATGACACTTCACCATTGTTTGGGCCTAGAGGAAGGCATTGGGAAGTAATAAGTATATGATGGGTTGCTAGAGTGACAGAAGCTTAAACCCTACTTTATGCGTTGCTTCGTAAGGCGCTGATTTGGATCCATATGTTTCATGCTATCATTAGATTTACCTTAATACTTCTTTCATATTTGCGGATGCTTGCAATAGGGTTAATCATAAGTGGGATGGTTGTCCAAGAAAGGGCAGTACCCAAGCACCGGTCCACCCACATACCAAATTATCAAAGTAACGAACGTGAATCATATGCGCGTGATGAAAACTAGCTTGACGATAATTCCCATGTGTCCTCGGGAGCGCTTTTATCTATATAAGAATTTGTCCAGGCTTGTCCTTTGCTACAAAAAGGATTGGGCCACCTTGCTGCACCTTATTTACTGTCATTACTTGTTACCCGTTACAAATTACCTTATCACAAAACTATCTGTTACCGATAATTTCAATGCTTGCAGAGAATACCTTACTGAAAACTGCTTGTCATTTCCTTTTGCTCCTCATTGGGTTCGACACTCTTACTTATCGAAAGGACTATGATAGAACCCCTACACTTGTGGGTCATCAAGACTATTTTCTGGCACCATTGTCGGGGAGTGAAGCGCCTTTGGTAAGGAAAATTTTATATAGTGTGCTGAAATTTACTGTCACTTGTTACTATGGAACATAATCCTTTGAGGGGCTTGTTCGGGGTATCTTAACCCCGACCAGTAGAGAAAAGAGTTGCTCCTAAACCTAGTGAACCTACTGAGAATGTTTACTTTGAAATTCCTTCGGGTATGGTAGAGAAACTGCTAGCTAATCCTTTTACAGGAGATGGAACATTGCATCCCGATTTGCACCTAATCTATGTGGATGAAGTTTGTGGATTATTTAAGCTTGCAGGTATGCTCGATGATGTTGTAAAGAAGAAGGTCTTCCCTTTATCTTTGAAGGTAGAGGCATTGACATGGTTTAGGCTATATGATAATATGGGATCATGGAACTACAACCGATTGAAATTGGAATTTCATCAGAAGTTTTATCCTATGCATCTTGTTCATCGTGATCGGAATTACATATATAATTTTTGTCCTTGTGAAGGAGAAAGCATCGCTCAAGCTTGGGGGAAGCTTAAGTCAATGTTATATTCATGCACCAATCATGAGCTCTCAACAGAAATGATTATTCAAAATTTTTATGCTCGACTTTCTCTCAACAATCGCTCCATGCTCGATGCTTCTTGTACTGGTTCTTTTATGATGAAGACTATTGAATTCAGATGGGATTTATTGGAAAGAATTAAACGCAACTCTGTAGATTGGGATCTCGACGAAGGTAAGGGGTCAGGTATGACACCTAAGTTTGATTGTGTTAAGTCTTTTATGGATACCGATGCTTTTCATGAATTTAGCACTAAATATGGACTTGACTCTGAGATAGTAGCTTATTTCTGTGAATCATTTGCTACTCATGTTGACCTCCCTAAGGAGAAGTTGTTTAAATATAATCCTCCCACTGAAGTAAAAGTAGTTGCACCTATTAAAGTTGAAGAAAAGACTATCACTTATAATGATCCTATTGTTCCTACTACTTATATTGAGAAACCACCTTTCCCTGTTAGACTAAAACACCTACACCACCTGAGCAAATTAAAGTTGAACCTAGTATTACTATGGTTAAAGATCTCTTCGCTGATAATATTGATGGGCATGTTATTTACTTCTGTGACAAAGCTGCTAGAATTGCTAGACCCGATTCTAAGAATAAACATAGACCTGTTGTAGGCATGCCAGTTATTTATGTTAAAATAGGAGAGCATTGTTATCACGGCTTATGTGATATGGGTGCTAGTGCTAGTGCAATACATCATTCCCTATACAAAGAAATTATGCATGATATTGCACCTGCTGAGATAGAAGAAATTAATGTTACAATTAAGCTTGAAAATAGAGATACTATTTCACCAGTTGGGATTGTTAGAGATGTTGAAGTCTTGTGTGGGAAAGTTAAATATCCTGCTAATTTTCTTGTTCTTGGTTCCCCACAAGATAGCTTTTGTCCCATCATATTTGGTAGACCCTTCTTGAATACTGTTAATGCTAAGATAGATTGTGAAAAGGATATTGTTACTATTGGTTTGGGTGATATGTCTCATGAGTTTAATTTTGCTAAATTTCATAGACAACCCCATGATAAAGAATTGCCTAGTAAGGATGAAATTATTGGTCTTGCTTCTATTGTCGTGCCTCCTAATGATCTGTTAGAACAATATTTGCTAGACCATGAAAATGGTATGTTTATGAATGAAAGAAGGGAGATAGATGAGGTATTCTTTAACAGGGACCTATTATGAAGCATAACATGCCTGTTGAAATTCTAGGGGATCCTCCAACACCCAAGGGTGATCCCGTGTTTGAGCTTAAACCATACCTGATACTCTTATATATGCTTATCTTGATGAAAATAAGATATATCATGTTATTATTAGTGCTAACCTTTCAGAGCAAGAAGAGGAGAAATTATTGAAAGCTCTGAAGAAGCGTCGTGCTACTATTGGATATACTCTTGATGATCTTAAGGGCATTAGTCCCACTCTATGCCAACACAAAATAAAATTGGAGAAAGACGCTCAACCAGTTATTGATCACCAATGGCGGTTAAATCCTAAGATGAAAGAAGTGGTAAGAAAAGAAATACTAAAGCTCCTGGAAGCAGGTATAATTTATCCCGTTGCTGATAGTCAGTGGGTAAGTCCTGTTCATTGTGTCCATAAGAAGGGATGTATTACTGTCGTTCCTAATGATAAAGATGAATTAATCCCACAAAGAATTGTCACAGGTTATAGGATGGTAATTGATTTCCGCAAATTAAATAAAGCTACTAAAAAGGATCATTACCCTTTACCTTCTATTGATCAAATGCTAGAAATATTATCCAAACATACACATTTTTGCTTTCTACATGGTTACTCTGGTTTCTCTCAAATACCTGTGTCAGCAAAGGATCAAGAAAAGACCACTTTTACTTGCCCTTTCGGTACTTTTTCCTATAGACGTATGCCTTTTGGTTTATGTAATGCACCTGCTACCTTTCAAAGATGCATGATGGATATATTCTCTGACTTTCGTGAAAAGATTGTGGAGGTTTTCATGGATGATTTCTCTGTTTATGGATCTTCTTTTGATGATTGCTTGAGCAACCTTGATCGAGTTTTGCAGAGATGTGAAGATACTAGTCTTGTCTTGAATTGGGAAAGTGCCACTTTATGGTTAATGAAGGCATTGTCTTGGGGCATAAAATTTCTGAAAGAGGTATTGAAGTTGATAAAGCTAAAGTTGATGCTATTGAGAAGATGCCGTGTCCCAAGGATACTAAAGGTATAAGAAGTTTCCTTGGTCATGCCGGTTTTTATGGGAGGTTCATTAAGGACTTCTCAAACTTTCTAGGCCTGTGACTAATCTCTTACAAAAAGATATTCCTTTTGTCTTCGATGATGATTGTGTAGAAGCATTTGAAATACTTAAAAAAGCTTTAATTTCTGCACCTATTGTTCAGCCACCTGATTGGAATTTACCCTTTGAAATTATGTGTGATGCTAGTGATTATGTTGTAGGTGCTGTTCTAGGACAAAGAGTTGATAAGAAACTAAATGTTATTCAATATGCTAGTAAAACTCTAGACAGTGCCCATAGAAATTATGCTACTACTGAAAAAGAATTTTTAGTAGTTGTATTTGCTTGTGATAAGTTCAGGCCTTATATTGTTGATTTTAAAGTAATAGTTCACACTAATCATGCTGCTATTAAATAACCTATGGAAAAGAAAGATGCTTAACCTAGACTTATTAGATGGGTTCTCCTACTACAAGAATTTGATTTGCATATTATTGATAGAAAGGGAGCTGAGAACCCCGTTGTAGACAACTTATCTAGGTTAGAGAATGATCTTGATGACCCACTACCTATTGATGATAGTTTTCCTGATGAACAATTAGCTGTCATAAATGCTTCTCGTACAGCTCCATGGTATGTTGATTATGCTAATTACATTGTTGCCAAATTTATACCACCTAGCTTCACATACCAGCAAAAGAAAAAGTTTTTCTATGATTTAAGACATTACTTCTGGGATGACCCAGACCTTTGTAATGAAGGAGTAGATGGTGTTATTAGACGTTGTGCACCTGAGCATGAACAAGAACAGATCCTACACAAGTGTCACTCTGAAGCTTATGGAGGACACCACGCTGAAGATAGAACTGGGCATAAGGTATTGCAATCCGGTTTTATTAGCCTACTCTCTTCAAGGATGCCCGTAAGTTTGGCTTGTCTTGTGATGAATGTCAAAGAATTGGTAATATTAGTAGACATCAAGAAATGCCTATGAATTATTCTCTTGTTATTGAACCATTTGATGTTTGGGGCTTAGATTATATGGGACCGTTTCCTTCCTCCAATGGGTATACACATATTTTAGTTGCTGTTGATTACGTTGCTAAGTGGGTAGAAGCTATTCCAACTAGTAGTGCTGATCATAACACCTCTATTAAGATGCTTAAAGAAGTTATTTTTACGAGGTTTGGAGTCCCTAGATACCTAATGACTGATGGTGGTTCACATTTTATTCATGGCGCTTTCCGTAAAATGCTTGCTAAGTATGATGTTAATCATAGAATTGCATCTCCTTACCACCCACAGTCTAGTGGTCAAGTAGAACTGAGTAACAGAGAGCTTAAATTAATTTTGCAAAAGACTGTTAATAGATCTAGAAAGAATTGGTCCAAGAAACTCGATGATGCATTATGGAAAAGCATGTCACTTACCTCTCGAACTAGAACATAAGGCATATTGGGCAATTAAAGAGCTCAGTTATGATTTCAAAATTGTCGGTGAGAAGAGGTTATTTGACATTATCTCACTTCATGAATGGAGAACTCAAGCCTATGAGCATGCCAAACTATTTAAAGAAAAAGTTAAAAGATGGCATGCCAAAAGGATACAAAAGCGTGAGTTTAATGTAGGTGATTATGTGTTTCTTTTCAACTCTCGTTTAAGATTTTTTGCATGAAAACTCCTCTCTAAATAGGAAGGTCCTTACGTCATCGAGGAGGTCTATTGTTCCGGTGCCATAAAAATCAACAACTTCGAAGGCACAAGTCCGAAGGTGATGAACGGTCAAAGAATCAAACATTATATCTCAGGTAATCCAATAAATGTTGAAACTAATGTTGTTGAAACCGTAACCCCAGAGGAATACATAAAGGACACTTTCCAGAATGTTTCAGACTCCAAAAAGGAATAGGTATGTGGTACGGTAAGTAAACCGACTCCAAAATAGTTCTAATAGCAATTTTCCTCCGTTTTGGAATATTTAAGAAAATAGGAAAATAAGAAGTAGTCTGGGAAGGACACGAGGCGTCCACGAGGGTGAAGGGCGCGCCCTACCCCCCTGGGCGCGCCCCCTGCCTCGTGGGCACCTCGTGTGCTCTCCGGACTCCGTTTTCTTACACGATACTTCTTTTGGTCAGTAAAAATTCATTATACAATCTCCCGAAGGTTTTGACCACCGTATCACGCAAATATTCTATCTTTGTTTCAAGCTGTTTTCCGACAGATCTAGTTCACCATGACGTCTCCAAGTGCCCCCAAGGACAAGTTTTTTGAGAAGGTCATCAACCCCTACCTTGCGGAGGTGCTGCAACACCCTCAAACCATTGAGATGCATGAGGGGGTGCTGCACATCTGTGATATAGAGGGGTCAACGAGAACCGGAATCGTGGAGACAAGACTCAAAGAAATGGAGCAGCAGGTCTTCAAGTGCCAAGGGATAGTGGAACGCGGACTCGATGCCAACCACATGATGATCGTGGAGTTTACCAACAACCACAAGCTGGATGCCGAGAACATTGGGGAGGCCATCTTCAAGCTTTACAAGAAAATCGAGCACCTCCAAGCCCAGATCTATGACTTGCAAAACCAAAACTCTGAGTTTGAATATACATTCAAGAGGATGAGTTTGGCTGCAGATTTCAGGATCCTGGAGACTCGATCATCTTTCTATGATAGTGAGCCTATGCCTTGGAAGAGGGACGACAAGCCATCATCATGAACAAACCCATCATCATTACCTCCAAAGAAGGAGACATAATCACATGGGTATGGGCACTCCCCTTGGCAACTGCCAAGCTTGGGGGAGGTGCTCCGGTATCGTATCATCATCACACTCCTATCTTTACCGTTTTTCTTAGTTCAATCCTTTTAGTAATATCTTGATCTAGTAGAATAAAGTTTTAGAATGATCTAGTTTTGAGTTTTGCTTTATGATCCCTCTATGTAATCGAGTACGTGAGCTATATATAATAAAGATTAGTCTTGAGTCAAGGGCTTTGCTTTCTTGTTTTGATCTTGAGGGAATAAAAGAAAAAGAAAGATAAAAAGAAATAAAGAGATCATACGGATCTTATGGAGAGTAATGACTTCACATATAAAGAGTATGATGAATAAAAGTCGTTGAGAGTTGGCAAACATGGTTTTGGTCATCGTTGCAAGTAGTAGGAAGTAATAAAGAAAGAGAGGTTTTCACATGTAAATATACTATCTTGGGCATCTTTTATGATTGTGAGCACTCATTAAAATATGACATGCTAAAGAGTTGATGTTGGACAAGGAAGACAACGTACTGGGTTATGTTTTCTTATATCTGAAATAAAGTATGTTGTCATGGATCATCCAACATGCTGAGCTTGCCTTTCTCCCTCATGCTAGCAAAATCCTTGCACCAAGTAGAGATATTACTTGTGCTTCCAAAATACCCTTAAAACTGGTTTTGCCATGAGAGTCCACCATATCTACCTATGGATTGAGTAAGATCCTTCAAGTAAGTTGTCATTGTTGTATGCAATAAAAATTGCTTTCTAAATATGTATGACTTATTAGTGTGGAGAAAATAAGCTTTACACGATCTTGTGATATGGAAGTAATAAAAGTGACAGATTGCATAATAAAGGTCCCTATCACAAGTGGCAATATAAAGTGGCGTTCTTTTGCATTAAGATTTCGTGCATCCAACCATAAAAACACATGACAACCTCTGCTTCCCTTTGCGAAGGGCCTATCTTTTATTTTTGTCTTCTACATTATGCAAGAGTCATGGTGATCTTCCCCTTTCCCTTTTATATTTTATCTTTGGCAAGCACCTTGTGTTGGAAAGATCTTGATATATATATATATATATCCAATTGTATGTAAGTTAGCATGAACTATTATTATTGACATTACCCTTGAGGTAAAAGGTTGGGAGGCAACACTATAAGCCCGTATCTTCCTCTGTGTCCGATTAAAACTTCATACCCACAAGTATTGCGTGAGTGTTAGCAATTGTGAAAGACTAACTGATAGTTGAGTATGTGGACTTGTTGAAAAGATCTTATATTGATTCTTTCTGATGTTATGATAAATTGCAATTCCTTCAATGACCAAGATTATAGTTTGTTAGTGTTCAACAAAGTTTCTGATTCATACTTAACATTGTGGATAGATTGTTACCTTAGCATAAGTAATCATATGACAATATATATATATAAGGACAATTCCAGTTTTACCCCTAGTTGGTTCCTACCCACGGGTTTTGCCCTTACTTTTCGAGCTTGCTCAGTTTTGCCCTTACTTTTTCCGTCAAGATCCCTCGAATGCCCTTTGACCGTTTGACCAAAACTTTGAAAATTCATAACTAATTCATATGAACTCGGAAACATGCAAATAAGATATCAAAATGTTCAGATAAACATTACCTTATGGGCACATCATTTGCATTTAGGACAGAAGCAACATTTAAACTACCCGAGGTAATTAATGTTATTAATATTATTAAAAATAAATAGGTATAAACAATATATTTTTGTGAATAAAAATTATATGCAAATGTAGGTGATGTTTTCTGAACATCCTGATACTTATTTGCATTTTCCTGAGTTCGTATCAACTTGCTATGAAGTTTCCAAATAATGGTCAAAGTCGTTAGAACATTCATAACGAGTTGGTACAAACTCAGAAAAATGCAAATAAGTTATCATGATGTTCAGAAAACATCACCTACATTTGCATGTAATTTTTATTCATGAAAAAATATTGTTTATACCTATTTATTTTTAATAATGTTAATAACATTAATTACCTCAGGTAGTTTAAATGATGCTTTTGTCCTGAATGCAAATGATATGCCCATGAAGGTAATGTTTATCTGAACATTTTTATATCTTATTTGCATTTTTCTGAGTTCATATGAATTAGTTATGAATTTTCAAAACTTTTGGTCAAACGGTCAAAGGGCATTCGAGGGACCTCGATGGAAAAAGTAACGGCAAAACTGAGCAAGCTCGAAAAGTAAGGGCAAAACCCGTGGGTAGGAACCATGTTATAAGAATGATCATGATGCCCTCATGTCCGTATTTTATTTTATCGACACCTCTATCTCTAAACATGTGGACATATTTTCCGATATCGGCTTCCGCTTGAGGACAAGCAAGGTCTAAGCTTGGGGGAGTTGATACGTCCATTTTGCATCATGCTTTTATATTGATATTTATTGCATTATGGGATGTTATAACACGTTATATCACAATACTTATGGCTATTCTCTCTTATTTTACAAGGTTTACATGAAGCGGGAGAATGCCGACAGCTGGGATTCCGGGCTTGAAAAGGAGCAAATATTAGAGACCTATTCTGCACAACTCCTAATGTCTTGAAACTCCACGAAAGTTATTTTTAGAATTAATAAAAAAAATTGGGCAAAGAAAGTACCAGAGGGGCCCCACACCCTGTCCATGAGGGTGGGGGCACGCCCTACCCCCTGGGCACGCCCCCCTGTCTCGTGGGCCCCTGGCAGCCCTCCGGTGGCCATCATCTGCTATATGAAGTCTTTTACCCTAGAAAAATCATAAGCAAGCTTTCGAGACGAGACTTCGCCGCCACAAGGCGAAACCTTGGCAGAACCAATCTAGGGCTCTGGTGGAGCTGTTCTGCCGGGGAAACATCCCTCCGGGAGGAGGAAACCATCAGCATTGTCATCACCGTCGATCCTCTCAGCAGGAGGGGGTCAATCTCCATCAACATCTTCACCAGCACCATCTCTTATCAAACCCTAATTCATCTCTTGCATTCAATCTTTGTCTCAAAACCTCGGATTGGTACCTGTGGGTTGCTAGTAGTGTGGATTACTCCTTGTAGTTGATGCTAGTTGATTTATTCGGTGGAAGATCATATGTTCAGATCCTATATGCATATTAATACCCCTCTGATTATGAACATGAATATGATTTGTGAGTAGTTACATTTTTTCCTAAGGACATGGGAGAAGTCTTGCTATAAGTAGTGATGTGAATTTGGTATTCGTTCGATATTTTGATGAGATGTATGTTGTCTCTCCTCTAGTGGTGTTATGTGAACGTCGACTCACCATTGTTTGGGCCTAGAAGAAGATATTGGGAAGTAATAAGTAGATGATGGGTTGCTAGAGTGATAGAAGCTTAAACCCTAGTTTATGCGTTGCTTCGTAAGGGGCTGATTTGGATCCATATGTTTCATGATATGGTTAGGTTTACCTTAATACTTCTTTTGTAGTTGTGGATGCTTGCAATAGGGGTTAATAATAAGTGGGATGCTTGTCCAACAAAGGGCAGTACCCAAGCACCGGTCCACCCACATACCAAATTATCGAAGTAACGAACACGAATAATATGCGCATGATGAAAACTAGCTCGATGATCATTCCCATGTGTCCTCGGGAGCGCTTTTCTCTATATAAGAATTTGTCCAGGCTTGTCCTTTGCTACAAAAAGAATTGGGCCACCTTGCTGCACCTTATTTACTTTCATTACTTGTTACCCGTTACAAATTACCTTATCATAGAACTATCTGTTACCGATAATTTCAGTGCTTGTAGAGAATACCTTACTGAAAACCGCTTGTCATCTCCTTCTTCTCCTCGTTGGGTTCGACACTCTTACTTATTGAAAGGACTATGATAGATCCCCTACACTTGTGGGTCATCAGTACCCTAATACGTCTGCAACGTATCTATAATTTTTTATTGTTCCATGCTATTATATTACCTGTTTTGGATGTTTATGGGCTTTACTCTACACTTTTATATCATTTTTGGGACTAACCTAGTAACCGGAGGCCCAACCCGGATTGCTGTTTTTTTTGCCTATTTCAGTGTTTCGAAGGAAAGGAATATCGAACGGAGTTCAAACGGAATGAAACCTTCGGGAGCGTTCTTTTTGGAACAAACGCAATCTAGGAGACTTAGAGTGGACGTCAAGAAGCGAACGAGGCTACCACGAGGGTGGGGGGCGCCCAGTAAGGGTGGGCGTGCCCCTGATGAAGCTATGTACCTAGGGTAGGGTCATGGACCTGTCCAAACTACCCTACCCAAGGACATCTCTAGAAGAAACCACCTGTCAATCGACTCAGAAGTGTTCCACTCGACAGACTCGAAGACACTCGACCACGAAGCCAACCAATCGACAATGAAACCAACCACTCGACGACCGAGAGATCTAAAGTCACTCTACATGCAAACAGTCGGTCATTGAGTAGCTTTTATGATCATCATAGCACTTTACTTGTGGCGTTACCAGTAACGCCAGATCTTAATGTACCTTAAACCCTACATAACTGAGGGCCGGAGGGGTCTAGCGAACTCTATATAAGCCACCCCCTCCTCAGTGTAAAGGGTTCGCACCCCTGTAACTCATACGCATATAATCCAGTCGACCGCCTCCGGGCTCCAAGACGTAGGGCTGTTACTTCCTCTGAGAAGGGCTTGAACTCGTAAATCCCTTGCTTATACAACTACTCCATAGCTAGGATCTTGCCTCTCCATACCTACCCCCCTACACTACTGTCAAACTTAGAACCACGACAGTTGGCGCCCACCGTGGGGCAGGTCTCTTAGCGACTTATCGGAGAAGTTGCAATTTTTTCCGATCCCCTTCATCATGGTTTCAGGCGGAATTTTGGTTGAGGGCCGCGAGATCCGTCTCGGCGCGCTCACGTTCATCACCGACGAATCTGCTTGGCTTCAGGAGGCTCCACTCAACATCGACGCGCTCCCAGTCCGCGGAGCGACGCACTTTCGCGCGTGCGTCCGCGGCAACCGTTGAACCAGTATCGGTCGGTCCTTGTGTTGTCCTTCCTCCCTGTTTCCCGCCGGCGCAAGCGCTCCGATCGGTCGAGGCTTCAGCGGTGGGTGAGGCACGCGGTGGCTCGCTAGTCGGCCACCCCCCAAGTTGCGGCAATCGAGCCCGACGAATCTCTCTACGGCCTGTTCGACCTATCGACTGGCTCCATAGAGACTGCATCCGAGTGCGACAGCAGTGATCCAGCGGCGGAGGTTCTTATGGTTGATGGACCATGCAGTCCTACCGGTTTTCCCCGCACCGACGAAGGCGACGGCGAAGGCGATCCGTCGCATGCCCATGAAGAATATCTCCCCGATCCACTCACTTCGCTGCAGAGGGAAGATCTTCGCCTCCAGAACATGGATGCGCTGCACACTCCTATCGTTGGAGAAACCCCCGACGCTCGTGCCTTAGAGGACGCGCGCTTGGCCAACTTGGCTGAGTGCACTCGACTGGAGAACCTTCAGCGAGCACTCAACGAGCGTGCGCGGCAATGGGTTCCGGAATCCAGTCGACATCAACTCTTTCCACCACCGACTCAGGTCAGCTTATTCATGTTTTATGGCTCGACCATGTTATGTGTACCTCAAATTGAAGATGCCTGGCCCCAAAGGTGTGATCACTATTACTCACAATCGGAAGAAGGCGGAAGAGTGCTTTCAGAAAGGCTCAAAGATCGTTGATGCTTAGGTGACAGTGGTAGAGCTGCAGGAATACCAGAAAACTGCAGACCCGAGTGATTTGTTGCGAGCCAAGAAGCCCGCTACGGAATCAGTGTTTCAGTCGTCCGGTGAGACAAAACCGATTCACATTCACCCGACCGACCCCAGTGCTTCTCCGACTCATATCTCTACAACACTCGACTCCAAATAGGAAGAAGCGCTCATCCAGTTCCTCCGTGAGAACTGGGACATCTTCGCATGGAAACCTTCTGACATGCTGGGTGTTCCCAGGGGGCTGGCTGAGCATTGTCTACGAGTCAACTCAAAAGTGAAACTTGTCAAAGAACATCTTCGACGGTCCGCTGTCCAGAAAAGAAAGGCCATTGGTGAGGAGGTGGCTCGGCTCTTAGCAGCGGAGTTTATCCGAGAAATTTATCACTCCGAGTGGCTCTCTAATGTTTTCATGGTCCCCAAGAAGGACACGTCACTTCGCATGTGCATTGACTTCAAACATATCAATCGGGCCTGCCCAAAAGATCATTTTCCTCTTCCCCGCATCGACCAAATAGTCGACTCGACTGCGGGATGTGAGCGCCTGTCTTTTTTAGACGCTTATTCCGGTTACCATCAGATCCGTCTGTATGGACCCGATGAGATCAAAACAGCTTTGATCACTCCATTCGGGTGCTTCTGTTATGTCACCATGCCATTCGGCCTCAAGAATGCCGGAGCCACGTTCATGAGGATGATTCAGAAGTGTTTGCTCACTCAAATCAGTCGGAATGTGGAAGCATACATGGATGATATTGTGGTCAAGTCACGGAAAGGTTTCGACCTGCTGACTGACCTTGCTGAGACATTTGCCAACCTTAGGAGGTATGATATCAAGCTTAATCCATCAAAGTGCACATTCGGAGTTCCTGGCGAAAAGCTACTCGGTTTTCTCGTTTCCGAACGAGGAATCGACGTCAATCCAGAAAAAATGGTACTATACTCCGAATGAAACGACCTGTGCGTGTGCACGATGTCCAGAAGCTTACTGGTTGCTTGGCCGCTTTAAGTCGATTCATCTCTCGTCTCGGTGAAAAGGCATTGCCTCTTTACCGACTGATGAAGAAGTCAGACAAGTTCGAGTGGACTCCTGAAGCTGATGCAACGTTTGTAGAGCTAAAAGCCCTGCTTTCCACCCAGCCGGTGCTTGCTGCCCCAATCAGCAAAGAGCCTTTGCTGCTTTACATTGTAGCCACAGGACAAGTCGTCAGTACAGTACTTATGGTCGAGCGGGAAGAAGAAGGAAAAGCCTTTAAAGTTCAGCGCCCAGTATATTATATTTCTGAAGTTTTGACCCCATCAAAGCAAAGATACCCTCATTATCAGAAGCTTGTATATGGGATTTATATGACCACGAAGAAGGTTTCTCATTACTTCTCTGACCATTCCATTAAAGTCGTCAGTGATGCTCCATTGTCAGAGATTCGGCACAACAGAGATGCAACTGGTCGAGTGGCAAAATGGGCGATTGAACTCCTTCCCCTAGATATCGGGTTTGAGGCAAAGAAAGCCATCAAGTCCCAAGCAATAGCAGATTTCATCGCCGAGTGGACCGAACAGCAACTGCCGACTCAAGTTCACTCGGAGCACTGGACCATGTTCTTTGATGGTTCTAAGATGTTGAATGGTTCCGGTGCTGGGGTAGTGTTGGTTTCCCCCCGAGGAGATAAGCTCAGATATGTGCTCCAGATTCACTTTGATTCCTCCAATAACGAAGCAGAATATGAAGCACTTTTGTATGGGTTGCGTATGGCCATTTCACTCGGCGTCCTTCACCTCATGGTCTATGGCGACTCTGATTTGGTGGTTAACCAAGTGATGAAGGAGTGGGACATCAGAAGCCCAGCCATGACTGGTTACTGCAATGAAGTGAGAAAGCTAGAGAAGAAATTCGAGGGGTTAGAGCTTCATCATATACCCCGACTAAAAAATCAAGCAGCTGATGATTTGGCAAAAATAGGTTCCAAGAGAGAAGCCATTCGCAGTAATGTGTTTTTGGAACAGATCCACACACCATCAGTTCAAGAAGATCCTTTCACAGAAGAAGCCCCGCAGCCAAAAACTGCCACGGATCTGACTGAAGTTGAGGTCCCAGCTGTGGTCGACCTAATCATGGAAGTTTTGGTCATCACTCCCGACTGGACAGTATCATACATATCGTATATCCTAAGGAAAGAGCTCCCAGAGAATGAAGAAGAGGCTCGACAGATCGTCCGTCGATCCAAGGCCTTTATTGTGATAAAGGGATAGTTGTACAGGGAAAGCGCGACTGGAGCCAGTCAGAAATGTCTAGCACCAGAAGAAGGTCAGATAATTCTTGACGATATCCACTCGGGGACCTGTGGCCATCATGCGTCCTCTCGGACCATTGTGGCTAAAGCATACCGAGTAGGGTTTTACTGGCCAAGAGAAAATGAAATGGCGAAAGAGATAGTCGACAAGTGTGAAGGATGTAAGTTCTATTCCAATATGTCACACAAACCTGCATCAGCCTTGAAGACCATTCCACTCATCTGGCCCTTTGCTGTTTGGGGATTAGATATGGTTGGACCACTGAGAATTGGCAGGAGCGGCTTCACCCATGTACTGGTGGCAGTCGACAAGTTCACTAAGTGGATTGAAGCCAAGCCTATCAAGAATCTTGATGCCGGCACTGCTATCAACTTCATCAGAGGGTTGATATTCAGATATGGGGTTTCCCATAGCATCACCACTAATAATGGGTCAAACTTCAATTCCGACCAATTCAGAGCCTTTTGCGCTTCT
This sequence comes from Triticum aestivum, assembly GCF_018294505.1. Taxonomy (NCBI): domain Eukaryota; kingdom Viridiplantae; phylum Streptophyta; class Magnoliopsida; order Poales; family Poaceae; genus Triticum; species Triticum aestivum. The sequence goes on along the minus strand of NC_057795.1, from coordinate 613,652,785 downwards.
CAAGGCACATGAGTCAACTACGCTTCCGTCGCTCATCCCCAGTCGAATGGACAAGCAGAAAGAGCAAACGGCCTAATTCTCAAAGGACTCAAACCCTGGTTGATGCGTGATCTCAAACACGCAGCAGGCGCGTGGGTCGACGAACTTCCATCAGTTCTTTGGGGATTGAGGACTACTCCTAATCGGTCGACTGGGCGAACCCCATTCTTTCTGGTCTATGGAGCTGAAGCAGTTCTACCGAGCGACCTGCTTCACAATGCACCCCGAGTCGAGCTCTACTCTGAAAATGAAGCAGAACAAGCCCGGCAGGACGCAGTCGACCTTCTAGAAGAAGAAAGAGAGATGGCCATGATCCGATCGACTATCTATCAGCAAGACTTGCATCGATTCCATGCCAGAAACGTGAAGAGTCGAGCCTTCCAAGAAGGAGACTTGGTCCTCCGAGTGGATCAACAGAAGCAACACAAACTCGCCCCTACTTGGGAAGGCCCCTTCATCATCACCAAAGTTCTCCACAATGGAGCATACAATCTTTACAATGTCGATCTCCAGATCAATGAGCCACGAGCTTGGAATGCGGAGCTGCTCCGCCCCTTTTATACTTAAGTACTCACTCGAATGAGATGTAATAAAAAATACCTCTGTAGTTTGTTTATCAAAGACAAGAGGGTTATTATTTTCCCATTGATTGTTGTTGCTTTTGTTTACGTGAGAAATCCCTTAGTGGGTGGCTTAGCTGCGAATCCGTTTCGCCTAAGTTTGTAAAAAAATCCTACTGAGTGACGAGCAAGCCTCTCACTCGGGGGCTTAGGTACGAATCCGTTTCGCCTAAGTATTTAAAAAAATCCTACCGAGTGACGAGCAAGCCTCTCACTCGGAGGCTTAGCTGCGAATCCGTTTCGCCTAAGTATTTGAATGTCCTACCGAGTGGAGAACAAACCTCCCACTCGGAGGCTTAGCTGCAGTCTAGTACTCGCCTAAGTATTTGAAAATCCTACCAAGTGGAGAACAAATCTCCCACTCGGGGGCTTAGTTGCAGTCCAGTACTTGCCTAAGTATTTGAAAATCCTACCGAGTGATGAGCAAGCCTCTCACTCGGGGGCTTAGCTGCGAATCTGACTCGCCTAAGTATTTGAAAATCCTGCCGAATGGAGAGCAAACCTCCCACTCGGGGGCTTAGCTGCGAATCAGTTTCGCCTAAGTATTTAAAAAAATCCTACCGAGTGACGAGCAAGCCTCTCACTTGGGGGCTTAGCTGTAGTCCAGTACTTGCCTAAGTATTTAAAAATCCTACCGAGTGGAGAGCAACCCTCCCACTCGGGGGCTTAGCTGCAGTCCAGTACTCGCCTAAGTATTTAAAAATCCTACCGAGTGGAGAGCGAACCTCCCACTCAGGGGCTTAGCTGCAGTCCAGTACTCGCCTAAGTATTTAAAAATACTACCGAGTGGAGAGCGAACCTCCCACTCGGGGGCTTAGCTGCAGTCCAGTACTCGCCTAAGTATTTGAAAATCCTACCGAGTGGAGAGCAACCCTCCCACTCGGGGGCTTAGCTGTAGTCCAGTACTCGCCTAAGTATTTGAAAATCCTACCGCCTGGAGAGCAACCCTCCCGCTTGCGGGCTTAGCTGCAGTCCAGTACTCGCCTAAGTACTTGAAAATCCTACCGAGTGGAGAGAAACCCTCCCACTCGGAGGCTTAGCTGCAGTCCAGTACTCGCCTAAGTATTCGAAAATCCTACCGAGTGGAGAGCAACCCTCCCACTCGGGGGCTTAGCTGCAGTCCAGTACTCGCTTAAGTATGAAATCCATTCCGATCCGCAAGGACGACGAGCTGCAGGTCGACTGCCGCCTTCTCCTTCGGAGCTACGCCACAAATACAACATGCGCTCTGCAAGGTCGACGAGGTGCAGGTCGACTGCTGCCTTCTCCTTCGGAGCTACGCCACAAATACAACATGCGCTCCATCCCGATCTGCAAGGACGCAGGTCGACTGCAATCTGTGCTCCATCCCTACCTGCAAGAGAGATGAGGTGCAGGTCGACTGGATTCTCCACCTGAGAGCTGCATCACAAGCACTAAAGTATATTCCAAGTGAAGAACAAAGTTTGCTCGAAGGCAAATGCAAGCATATTCAATGATAAGCCAAGTTCAGATAACACCATATGGATTCATAAGTGCTCAGGCATCAAGCCTGTAAAAGTTTATCGGTTCCAAAACCACTCGGCATTCCGAGGAAAATTTAAGGCGAAGCATAGAAGTTTTTCTTACTCCTCGGGTGGAGGACTGGAAGGCGCGACAAACTGGTCCAGGTCGATTCCATCAGCAATCCAAGTGGCAGCTACAATGAAGGTCTCCATGAAAGATTGGAAGTCATGCTTCTTGGTATTGGCCACTTTGAGGGACGGCAGCTTGTCCTCTCGCGCATCCTTGCAGTGAACATGGACCAGGGATAGAGCAACATCAGCACCACACCTGGCAAAAGACTTCTTCCATTCTTGCACTCGACCTGGAACTTCATTCAGTCAAGTCATTAGAGACTCGAGGTCATTTTGAAGCGTCTCTCCCGGCCAGAGTGTCGTGTCGATTCGCGACGCCGCAACCTTCAGTCGAGCAAGGTAGTCAACCACACCAGCAACACAAGACTCCAGTCGGAGCACGTTCATAGCAGCTTCGTCCTTCACAAGAGAGTTAATGGGGTCCAAGCCTGTCTCCACTCGACTGGTCTCCTCCTCGAAGTTTTGGCAGAATTCTGTAAACACAACTCAAAGATAAACCAGCAGTTCTACGATAAGTCGATGATTACAAGTCAGTCGGGTAGGAGAGATTACCCTCAAGCATGATGAATAACTTCTTGGCGAGCCCTCCTAGATAAGCCTCCAGATCGTTCTTCTTTCCCACCAGTTCACCAGCCTTGTCATTCAGAGCTATCTTATCATTCTTCAGACGGCTGACTTCCTTGTTGGTCGCGTCGAGAGCAGCTTTCAGATTGGCGTTCTCCTCTTCAAGTTTACCGACTGAAGCCAGTTTTTCTTCCGCAAGCTTCGTTTTGTCCAAAGCCGCCTTCTGCGCCTCGGCAAGGTCATGGTCCTTCTTTTTCAGAGCCTCCTTCATTTTATCTACAAAATGACAATGAGATCAGAATCAGGAATGAGCAGAAAGATAAAGACAGTTGTCAAGTTCTCACCAATCATACCTTTTGCTTCGTCCTTCGCCTTCTGAAAGTTCTCCTGAACAAGCTTCAAGTCAAGGTCGAGCTGGATATGTTTGTTTTCCAACTCAGTATAGTGAGCCACAAGCTCGCAAGATTTCTGCGAAGAGTCAGTCGACAGACATCAAAGAGAGGTTGCTTCCGAGTGACTAAGAGAAAAACCGTAACATTTCTAAGACTACAGTCGAATCAAAATATTCAACAGTAGTCTCGGGGACTACACCCAGTGGGTGCACTCAGCGTGCCCCCACTGATTCTACCGACTTCGTCCGATCAGTCGGCCAAAAAGAGACAAAGAGGTTATGATCCTGAAACTATAGCTCTATAGCTAACTACTAGCAGTCAGCCTTGGTCTCATCATGATCTACCAAAAAAACAGGTTCTTCACACTACAGTCGACTGCCAGCAGTCCACCATAGTCTCGGGGACTACACCCAGTGGGTGCACTCAGCGTGCCCCCACTGGTTCCAAGATTCCATTCGACATGGTCCGACCAGACCGAGTGAAGAAGTTAGAGTGAAGAAATTTAAAATACGAAGACTACAGTCGACTGCCAGTAGTCCACCATAGTCTCGGGGACTACAACCAGTGGGTGCACTCAGCGTGCCCCCACCAATCCAAAATTCAATCAACACACCCACTAGGCGTACAGATACAAAGATCTTCGGAAATAAAGTCTTCAGATAGCATATCCTAACAGAACAAGCGGTGACCAACTAACCTGGACGTTGCTCTGAAGTGCTGAGCTAGCATCATAGGCCGCTTGGATGGCTTCCCGGATCACCTTCACCTGCTCCATCATGATCCCTGCCTGGCGTATAGCCTCCTTAGCAGCACCTGCTTGGTCCTCTGGGACGTGGTGTGTGGTGAAAAGGGAAGGCGGGTCAGCAGGCGACGACGAAGGTCGGGCACTCGTCAGCGGCACATCGAAGGACACGGAATTTCGAGTGATGTTGCCACCCTCTTGAACCAACGTCTCAGGCACTGATGCAGCCTGAGTAGTCTTGCCAACCGGCACCTTTCTATTCCTCCTCGACCTCAGTGGCGCCTCGTCGTCATCATCAGGGAGATCGATGACATGAGGAGGAACTACAGGAAAAATCCAAAGTTGAAATCGAAAATCCAATCGACCAAAAGTGAAACTAGAGAGAGCGTACCAAGGTTGGAGGTGGCAGCGTCTTCCATTTCCTGGTCTTCGTTCTTGGCGGAGGTCTCGGAGGTAGCAGCACTGCAGATTTCAGAAACCAGTCGGTTAATCAATGAGTCGACCAAGAGTTCGTCCGTGCTAAACGAGAAGACACAAGTTCTGCTGTTACCCGGAAATGGTGGGAATGGCCATTCTCATCTTGGGAAAGGCCTTCGGCGGCTTTGATGGCGTCGCTCGTGGATGCTTCGGCGCTTTTTCAGTCGGCATCGAAGAAGCCGCCCGAGGGCGCTTTGACGGTTGCCCAACGGGCGCAATCGCTTTGCCGCGCTCGCTCACGGGGTCGTGGGCGAGCTTGGATCACCTTTCCATGCGAGGAGGATCGACTTCCTCCTCCTCCTCTTCGCTAGAGCCGTCGTCATCCTCTTCCCCCTCACCATCAGATTGTCACTCCTCCTCACTTTCACCTCCGCTCACCTCTCTCTCCTCAGCCTGTTCTTGCGCCTCATTGGGCATCGAGTACATCTCAGTCGTGGCCTAGAAGACAACAAACAAGACAAAAGTCAGTCGACTGATTTTAAACAAACAAAATGAAGAAAGCAGGATCACAGTCAGAGATGCAGAATTGGACCTTGTCTACTTCGTATGATTGGTGGAGTGGAGGAATCCTCCTGGCTCCTCGGGGGTTGTCTTTGTTCCCTGTGATGCTCGCCAGCCACCTCTCCAGCATGGCATTGTCAATCTCCTCCGGGTGGATCCGAGTGATGTCCTCAGTGCCAGAATACAACCACATCGGATGGTCTCGAGCTTGAAGCGGCTGGATGCGTCGTCGGAGGAAGACCTCCAAGAGGGCCATGCCGGTCACCCCGTCACGGATAAGCTGGATGATACGCTCGACCAGCACCTTAACCTGTGCCTTCTCTTCCGAGATCACCTTCAAAGAGGAAGGCTTCCTCACTCGTTCCATGGACAAAAGGAGGGAGTCCGGTCGACTGCCCTGGCGTCGGCTGGTCTTTGCAGTAGAACCAGGTCGACTGCCATCCACGGACCGAGTCGGGTAGGACCATGGCCAGAAAAGAGCTTTTTCCTCCCATTTGAACCCCAAGACCCCCACACATCTGAATCACTCGTGTTCTCTCGTCACTCGGATTGGCCTTTTTCACCGTCTGGGAGCGACAGGTGAAGATGTGCTTGAAAAGACCCCAATGAGGCCGGCAACCCAAGAAATTCTCGCACAAAGACACGAAAGCAGCGAGGTACACAATGGTGTTGGGTGTGAAGTGGTGGAGTTGCGCCCCAAAGAAATTCATAAATCCCCGAAAGAAAGGGTGAGGCGGCCAAGAAAACCCACGGTCGACATGGGTGGCCAAGAGAACACACTCACCCTCCTGAGGTTGCGGCTCAGACTCCTTCCTAGGAGCCGCGCCGATCCATGGGGGATCAGTCCTCCATCGGCCAGGTCGTCAAGATCTTCTTGACGAATCGTTGAGCAGATCCAGTCGCCCTGGATCCATCCCTGCGGCAGGCCGGCTCTCGATGAAGATCCGCCTCGACTGGTCGCCCTTCCCTTCGCCTTCGTTGTCGCTTTCTTCGCCCGCTCCAGGGACGCCATCTTCTCTTTCACCATCGTCGTCGGCAAGATGCGCATGGGGCAGCTGCACTGAGACGGAAGCGGACACGACGGATAAGTCTGGAAAAGAGAGGAGGAAATGAGAACGCACTATTCAAAAACCCCCGTCCGTCGCCTTATATGAGGTTACTTCCGAGTGACTGACTTGTAGGCCCGGGCAATCCTGTCAAATCCCGCAACAGTCGCGCGCGCGATACGTGGTGAAAAAGGTGGCGCAGATATCGAGGCATCCCTACCCCATCCCGTCCGGTTACTGCGGCCTCCTCCGCCCCGCGCGCTTCCCAAAATTCGAATCCCACAAAATCCGCAAGGAGCAAAACAACTTGTCAGATGGGGGATCTCCTCCACACCGTCACTCGGAACTTTCCAAGTAAAGAAATTCACTCAACTGAAACCAAGAATGGATCAAGGCGACCGAAAAAGAAGTTGGTGTCGTTACTCAAGTTCTTGGATCCAGAGCCAGATACGCTCATAGCACGAAAAATGGGTTGGAAGAGTTCTCAACTCCTTCCCCACTCAAACCTCGATCCATTCGGGGGCTAATGATGAAGCTATGTACCTAGGGTAGGGTCATGGACATGTCCAAACTACCCTACCCAAGGACTTCTCTAGAAGAAACCACCTTTCAATCGACTCAGAAGTGTTACACTCGACAGACTCGAAGACACTCGACCACGAAGCCAACCACTCGACCATGAAGCCAACCACTCGACGGCTGGGGGATCTAAAGTCACTCTGTATGCAAACGGCCGGTCATTGAGTAGCTTTTATGATCATCATAGCACTTTACTTGTGGCGTTACCAGTAACGCCAGATCTTAATGTACCTTAAACCCTACATAACTGAGGACCGGAGGGGTCTGGCGAACTCTATATAAGCCACCCCCCTCCTCAGTGTAAAGGGTTCGCACCCCTATAAGTCATAAGCATATAATCCAGTCGACCGCCTTCGGGCTCCGATACGTAGGGCTGTTACTTCCTCTGAGAAGGGCCTGAACTCGTAAATCCCTTGCGTATACAACTACTCCATAGCTAGGATCTTGCCTCTCCATACCTACCCCAACACTACAGTCAGACTTAGAACCACGACACCCCCACCCTCGTGGGCCCCTCGACCGTCCACCGACCTACTTCTTCATCCTATATATATCCACGGACCCCGAAAACATCCAGGAGCACCACGAAAAACTATTTCCACCGTCGCAACCTTATATATCCGTGAGATCCCATCTTGGAGCCTTCGCCGGCGCTCCACCGGAGGGGGAATCGACCATGGAGGGCCTCTCCATCACCACCAAGGCCTCTCTGATGAGTTGCGAGTAGTTTACCACAGACCTTCGGGTCCATAGTTATTAGCTAGATGGCTTCTTCTCTCTCTTTGATTCTCAATACAAAGTTCTCCTTACTATTCTTGGAGATCTATTTGATATAACTCTTTTTGTGGTGTGTTTGTCGAGATCCGATGAATTGTGGATTTATGATCAAGTTTATCTATGAGAAATATTTGAATCTCCTCTGAATTCTTTTATGTATGATTGGTTATCTTTGCAAGTCTCTTCGAATTATCAGTTTGGTTTGGCCTACTAGATTGATCTTTCTTGCCATGGGATAAGTGCTTAGCTTTGGGTTCAATCTTGCGGTGTCCTTTCCCAGTGACAACAGGGGCAGCAAGGCACATATTGTATTGTTGCCATCGAGGATAAAAAGATGGGGTTTATATCATATTGCATGAGTTTATCCCTCTACATCATGTCATCTTGCTTAATGCATTACTCTGTTCTTATGAACTTAATACTCTAGATGCAGGCAGGAGACGGTCGATGCATGGAGTAATAGTAGTGGATGCAGAATCGTTTCGATCTACTTGTTGCGGACGTGATGCCTATATACATGATCATGCCTAGATATTCTCATAACTATGCACTTTTCTATCAATTGCTCGACAGTAATTTGTCACCCACTGTAATACTTATGCTATCTTGAGAACTAGTGAAACCTATGGCCCCCGGGTCTATCTTTTATCATATAAGTTTTCCATCTACTTTTATTTGCATCTTTTACTTTCCAATCTATATCATAAAAATACCAAAAATATTTATCTTATCATATTATCTCTATCAGATATCACTTTCGCAAGTTTCTGTGAAGGGATTGACAACCCCTTTATCGTGTTGGTTGTGAGGTTCTTGTTTGTTTGTGTAGGTGCGTGGGACTTGGGAGGAGCCTCCTACTGGATTGATACCTTGGTTCTCAAAAACTAAGGGAAATACTTACGCTACTTTGCTGCATCACCCTTTCCTCTTCAAGGGAAAAACCAACGCATGCTCAAGAGGTAGCATACCCCACTATCTATCTTAGGGTTCAGGGTGGAGGGTGGGGGGCCTAGAGGGCTGGACGGGGCGGCAGCGGACCGGCGGTGGGGAGTTGTTTTCGGGCGGCGAGGCGGTGCTCGGGCCGGCGGTTCGACCGGTGGTGGCTGGCGGCTTAGGGGGGTGCAGGTTGAAGATGAACTACAGGCCCTCCCTAAACTACATGTCAAGTTCCTCTCTGCTACCATTGCGTTCAATTTCAATAGTAACATTCAGATTCCACTGTAAATTTCAGTTTCGACAGTTAAGTTTAGAGTCAACAACTTTTACCTCATTTGTTGTAGTCAGGTGGTTTTTGGTGATGTAAATTTTACATATATTTTACATCATCTATTGGAGATGCTATTAGAATCCCACTTGAGATTGATGATGTTTGTCTTGTGCTGCTTCAGCCTTGACGTCTTACGGCTCACCGGAGCTGCTCCAACGACAGAACGATCCATCACAATAGAGCAGTGCCCTGGAGACCGTCTACAGATTCCTCAGATCTTCCTCCACACCTCCAACAGCCACCTGTGCCTCAACTGCTTCAGCGACCAACCCAATGATGCTGAGGTCGACACGACTACGGCAAAGAGGTTGTACACTTGTTGCATCACTTATTACTATACATTCATGTCGATCCATTAGGGCTATTTTGGTTCAACAGAAAAACATAGCAATAGGGAATTTTCCAATGGCACTCTACTATTCAATTATTCATGCATTTTGTTGAAAGGAATGAAGCAAAACATCCACCTGGACCTACTTTTCACAATCCTATGCATGAAAACAAGACCAAGTGCATTAGTGGCAGAATAACATTCTAACTGTACACGCTTTCATATGGTTTCACTTTATTTTGGCCATATTTCTTTGCATCCCTCTTCTCTTCCAATTCCTGTAAACCAAACACCCAAGTTGACAGTAATGGTGTGTTTACAAATGCTCTATTTACCATGTGCATTCCTATCCTGTCCCGATGTTTTTCCTATCCTTGCGTTTTTAGAATCATGCAAGCCAAATGAGCCCTTACATAATTACTTCAGTTACAGGTAGATGTCGAAGGGAACTTTGTGTGGTTTATCCTGCTCCTGCCGCGACGTCGTCCACCTCACCTGAGCTGCTCCATCGACAGAAGCATCCACCGAACCAGACATCATGACTCCTGACCGTCTTTCGCCGCCTCAGATCTCCTTCCCTGCAGCCGGCACCCACCCTAACGACATCACCGTCATCGACTCAGCAGATGAACCTGAGGAGTACATGGGTCCACAAGAGAGGTCGCACTCTTTTGTTTCTGCTTATGTTATGCATTGCTTAAACTTACCTGCTACTTTATCGTCCTGTTCACCTCTTGGACTCCAAGTCAGGTCCAAACTAATGTTCAAACTTGAGTTCTAAATTAGTTGTGGGGCACATATTGAGGCAGCAATGAATAGTATATCTGTCTAATATCTGATTCACCTAGGGTATGCATATATTCTTCATCTTGGGTGGGAAACAAATAGTAAAGCAATCATCATCTGTATTTTTATTAAATTAAAGCAATCATCGGCCTGCTATCATTATTTTTGGATCCATCCACTAGTTGTTACCATCACTCTAGATTTCTGCATGCTCTCCGTACATAATCTCACCATATTTTTTTTGTATGCATGTCAGATATTGTACACAATCATGCTGAACATGTAGAGAAAAAGAGAAGAGTTTTGCGCGGCAATACAACGTCATGCAGACATCGCTCCATGGTGGTTTCAATGGCAAACCCTCCCCACCCCTCTCCAGATTGTAATCCAGAGGAAGATATCTATTCTTAGGTGGATTCAGACGCCGCTGACCACTCCTATTTACCCCAAGGTGTTTGCTCTACCTTGGCATGATGATGTTAGTCATATCATGCATATGTTGCCTTGCAGTGCCTACTTTTGACATCATATATGTCATCTGCTTAGTTTAGACATGTTCTGTAATGCCACTTGTTTAGTGTCTATATCATATATGGGAATTATGCAGTCTCATGTCTTTTAGCCAGCCAAAATATATGTGAAATGTGCAATGCCATCCTGTTTAACCAGGCATCATATATTTCAATGATATCTTGCCCATCCTTTTCTTCATTACATTTCCATTTGTCAACAATTTTGTACATTAAACTACTCTTCCTATGAATCAGCCATTTGGGTGGGAGATGAAAAATCTGGAGTGAAAACAAGGCCTTCAGAGCAGACAGTGCTACCTGTCGAAGTAGATATCTTATTGGGTCTCTATAGCTCCTCAAAGATGGATTCAGAGACAGATGACCAGTCCTATTGCCCCACCGAGGTGTATGCTCTAACTTGGCACGGTTATACTGCTCATATCATGCATATGGTGTCTTGCATTGCATAGTTTAGACATCATATAGACAATATTCAACACCATGTTCTTAGTTCAGACATCATATCAAAAGCCCTCTGTTTAGCATATAAATCACATACGTGAATTAAATGATGTGATCCTGATTACTTAGATAACATGTTTGTGAATTATTTCATGCGATCCTGTTTAGTTATTCACCATGTCTTTGAATTATGTTATGCCATGCTATCCAGTTTAGATAGACATCATATATGTGAAATTATGTCATGCTATCCGTTTTAGTTAAACAATATACATGTCAACTATTTCATGCCCTCTTTTTTCCACACTATCTACTACATCTGTATCTCATACAATGTATGTACATCCAACTATGTTTCCTGTTTATTAGCCATTTGAATTGGAACGGGTGATGCCAGTATCTAGCGGACTAAAAACACGGTCTTCAAATAAAACAGTGCTACCTCTTGGTGGAGATAGCACCCCGGTTGTACATGCACAAGAACTAGCCCTACCACACATAACCCAAACTCTCGCAGATTGTACCCGTACTGTGATGGACAGAGAACTAGCTTCACCCAATCTAACCCCAAACCCAGCAGATAGTAACCCAGTTCCTGTTGACACAACACCATCTCCACCACAGAGCTCCCAAACAAGAGCAGTTAGTAAGGAAGCCCCAGTGCCCAAAGGGCCAGTACTACCATGGTGAACCCCAACTCCACCAGTTAGTACGCTTATTCCTGTGGAGGAAGCACAACCAGCTAGTCGTAGTTTAGCATCTATCGCATCTGATGTTGTTAAATCGAATGTGTGTATCTTTCCATCTTGGAAATATTATACTGAAGATGAAGGAAAATGCCAGCTGCAGGTGTTTGTCCAGGAGTTATGTGTAAGTAATGTTATTCATGGCAATTACTTTGCTTTGTCCCATACATCCTACCTCCATGATGGTTATAATATAGCAAATTTTCCCATTTTTCTCTATAGAGAAGGACCGATTTGGAAACTCAGGATGATGTAACCTGTGCTAATACCTCTGCTATCTTCAAGAATGCTTGGTGGTAGTATCGTAATTACCTGAAGAAAACGTACTTCACCGGCAAAGAAACTCATCAAATTCCCTTACATTCTCCTGAGACACATTTACTGGATGATGACTGGGAACGCTTTGTTCTGTACTGTTCCCAACCAAGAATGTGGTAATGTCTATGAGCTCATTTTCTATTTTTAAGTACTATACTCTTGCGTCTTACTATACTCTGTTCATGTAGAACAAGTGCCTAAACCTGAAGAACAACTGTTCTAATTTAAGATTCCATTGCTATCATAGTTCAAAAAAGCGCTAGGCGTTAATTGTGCGTTTTGCGACCATCTTGCGCTTTACTGACCAAAGTGCATGCTTATGCGCAGTTATGCACAGATTCAGCGTAGTTATCTCAATGCGTTTTGCCAACGCCTAGAGCCTAGGCGCGCTTAAGCGCTTGCTTGGGCGCGCTTTTTTAACTATGATTGATATCGTGCATACTGTTTTGCTCTTGTATCACTGTATTTACTCATACAAACTTATTTTTAAATTGAACGATCCAATCGAAACTCCAATGGCATAGCAGGTATGTTCACACATGTTTCTTTAACAGGTTTGCTCTTATCAATAGCTCTGTTGATTTCAATTCAATTGTGTATACAGTTGACTTCTCATATCATGCACATTACTAGCATCACAACAGAGCCAATAGTGTTTTTGTACATGCACACCCGTGGTACCCATCTGAAATCTTGTTATGCCGTGTAGTTTCCCACGCTTTGTATTCTTTCACTGCTGCTGTGTCTTGAACTGATATGATTTGAACCGTGTCTCTATTTTGATTTGTCAAGACAATGCAGTGACCATAGGACATAGATATATGTTTGTTTGATGCTTTTGTTATGTACTTGTACTTGGCAATAGAAGACTTGGTAGCTTAATCCTGTCCACCTTACTAATGAACTAGTTCACCGAAATGAGTTTCATATACTAGTACATGCTAAATCTGTTATGTGTCTGCTTGTTTCTTATTTTAGAATGCTGATAGAATATTGGGGAAGAGTGCCTTATTAAGCAATGGTAAAGGAAGTAATGCAGATAAGGTTCAGGATTGTGAGACATCCTTGTTGGTCTCCAACAAAACTGATAAAACAGCTAAGGAAGACTACCTTGAACACAGTGAGACAACCCCAAAGTCCTGTCTTGGTTTAGTGTTGGAGTTACTGGCCACTACCGCTTGCACAAGCTATTCAAACTCACTGTCTGAATTAGTTCGGTTTCTTGAGTCTCAATACAAGCTGAAAGACATCGATTAGTTGTTCTGCGACAAGAAGCGGAAGGACTGCGGAAGTCCCTGGAGCATCCAGATGCATACTTTCTGGTGCAACAGCAAGCGTTGGAGGATTTTAGTGCCAAACAGGACAAAGCTAATAACCTTGATAAGCTTATTTCCAGCATGGTGGATACCCAAGATAATGTTTCTTGAGCTCTTCTGAAGTTGTTTCAGTTATGCTCTTGTTTTGCTGCCGCATTTATTTGCACTGGTGGCTAATTTTGACGGCCGGTGTATGTAATATGATGCTTTGTTCCCTATATTTGCACTGGTGGAGAACTTTGATGCCCAGTAGATGTAATATGTGTAATAGCGGTAATAGGCTAGCGTTAATTGCTTTCTTATTTATTTCCTTATTGTCTTGTTTAGTTGTTTGCTTGTAGTCACTATAGTTCTTTTTCTGTGTTGTTCTAATGGCCACAATAACCTACTTTTGGAAACTAGGCCAAAATAATCATGGCAACACAAGGACTGTTGTAACCATGGGCCTCATGCGGGCCGTATGATCCATGGGCCTTCTACGGGCTGTAGGATCCATTGGCCTTCTATATGGGCCATACGATCCATGGGCCTTCTATGGGTCGTAGGATCCATGGGCCTTCTATATATGGGTCGTACGATCCATGGGCCTTCTACGGGCCATACGATCCATGGGCCTTTTATGGGTCGTAGGATCCATGGGCCTTCGACGGGCCGTATCATCATTTCACCAATCATGGGCCGTACTATTCGTGGACCATAACGGGCCGTTAATAGGTCGTATTTGATAACTGTATGAAAATAGCCCAATGGTTTTTTTACATGAAAACGGTCCAACGTATTAACGGGCCACAAACGGGCCGACTGTAACCACGCGCTGAATTTGGCCCACAAGCAGAAAATGACAGTAACAGGCCGTAAGTAACCGAATGATGGAAATGAGCCCACGAATAAATGGGCCCTGAGAAGGCCGAAAGATAACATGGGCTGGAAACGGCTCAACGGAATAATGGGTCATTGATGGGTATAAAGTGATACATTGTTCATTACAGGCCAGTTTCACCACGGGTCGTTAATGGGCCAAGAATTACAAAGGGCCTCATATGGGCCGAAAGACGTCATGGGCCATACATGGGCCGGAAGTTAAAACGGGTTGGAATCATATTGGACGGTCCAGATGACGCTACTGGGCCTAATTCGGACAGGTCGTAACAGGCCCTGGGTTAGAGGGTTGTAAATGGGCTATAAGCGAACATGCCGTTAACTGGCTTTCCAAGGGCCGGCCCGCCACCTTGTGACCAATTCAAGCGTGTTGACCTTTTTCACAGGAATGGGCCTCTGTTGGGCCGCGCCACGTGTTGACGTATCATAGGCGCCTTGGGTCCAATGAGTGGATGACATCTGTCCCAACGGTGAGCCGAGACGTGTTTCCTCAAGCCAATGACAATTTTACACGTGGAAAATCCCCATTGGTCGGGGCTGTTAACGGGTTATCGGATCGAAAACCGGACCCGATAGCTTAACCGCGTTCCGTTACAGTGGATGCCACGTGTCGGTCACCCTTGACAAAAGCACTTCTATGACACACGATTTATCGTCATGGAAGTGGACACTTCTGTGATGATAATTTTGGTAATGTCATGGAACACTTCTACGACAACACAGGTATGACTATATTGATTCTGTCATAAAATCGTCATGGACGTACATGCATGACAAAAAACGTGAACTACTGTGACAAACACGTATCATCACGGAAGTGTATTTTTTGTAGTGTTAGTGATGAATCCACTATGTCAGAAGAGGTTCCAATTGATTATGAGAACAAAGTTGCTATCTATGATGATTATTGTGATGACATGTATGCTATAAAGAATAATGATAACGATGAAACTTGTCATCTTGATTTTAATTTTCAATTGGATCATGCCTCACATGATAGTTATTTTGTTGAGTTTGCTCCCACTACTATTCATGAGAAGAAAATTGCTTATGTGGAGAGTAATACAATTTCTATGCTTGTGCATCATGAAAATAATGATTTGTTGGATAGTTATATTGTTGAATTCATTGATGATGCTACTGAAAATTACTATTAGAGGGGAACATATGCTTTTACATATTGCAATAATATCAAGTTTCCTCTCTATGTGCTTAAAGTTTTGAAGTTATGCTTGCTTTACCTTCCTATGCTAGTTGATTCTTGTTCTCATAAGTTGTTTGCTCAAAAAATCCCTATGCATAGGAAGTGGGTTAGACTTAAATGTGCTAGTCATATGCTTCATGATGCTCCCATTATGTTACAATTCTCATCTTTAATGTGAGCATCATTGAAATCATCATGCCTAGCTAAAAAGGCATTAAAAATGGCTTGTTGGGAGACAACCCAATATTTACCCCTTCTATTTTTGTGTATTCACATGATTAGGCTACTGTATTAATCATGTTTTATAGCTTTTGTTTCAATAAAGTGCCAAGTAAAGCCTTTGGGATAGTGTGGATGATAGTTGACTTGATTCTGTGCAAAAACAAAAACTTTTGCTCCCAGTCCAGGAATTTTGAAAATTCACTGGAAAGTGATTTTGATCTGAATTTTTGACACATGATTGATATACACATTTTCTAAGTTGTCCTAATTTTTCATAAGTTTTGGAGTTAAAGAAGTATACTTAGTTTCCTGATTACTACAGACTGTTCTGTTTTAAATAGATTCTGTTTTCTATGTGTTGTGTGCTTAATTTGATGAATCTATGAGTAGTATCGGAGGGTATGAACCATGGAGAAGTTGTAATATATTATATATAACACCAATATGAATTTAGAATGAGTTCACAACAGTACCAAAAGTGATGATTTTATTTTCTTATACTAACGGAGCTTACGAGTTTTCTGTTGAGTTTTCTGTTGTGAAGTTTTCAAGTTTTGGGTAAAGTTTCAATGGACTACGGAATAAGGAGTGACAAGAGCCTAAGCTTGGGGTTTCCCAAGGCACCCCAAGGTAATATTCAAAGACAACCGAGAGCCTAAGCTTGGGGATGCCACGGATGGCATCCCCTCTTTTTCTTCGTTCACCGTTAACCTTACTTGGAGCTATATTTTTATTCACCACATGATATGTGTTTTGCTTGGAGCATCATTTTTTTGTTTATATTTGCTTGCTGTTATTAAGAGACGTGTTTTATATCTTTTAGTTCAATAAAAAGGTCAATATAGCCTTTACCATGCTTATTTTACAAGTCTATATGTTGCTGTTTGAAAATAGAAAGTTTGCTGTTAGGTTTTGAATAATGGTGAATAGTCAAAACATGATAAAATCTTGAAATTTTTACACAATTAGTAAAAACAAATTTTCTACAGTGTGGTAATTTTCCAGAAATTTTTGGTTTCAGGGAAGTATGATTCCTCTCGCATTCTTTAGAGAATGTTCTGTTTAGACATATTGTTGTTATGTTTACATTGTTTGCGTATGTTTGCGTGCTTAATGATTCTATTTGAGCATAGGTGTATTAAAAATGCAGATACATTTAGTAGGCAATGTCAAATAATAATTTTAGTGATATTCTACAGTAGAAAATGATAAGGTTTTGCATTGATTTATACTAACTTATCTCACGAGTTCTTGTTGAGTTTTGTGTGGATGAAGTTTTTAAGATTTAGGGAAACTATGATATGAGAGGAATTAAGGAGACACAAAAGCTCAAGCTTGGGGATGCCCAAGGCATCCCTAATTAATATTTCAAGAAGTCTCAAGCATAGAAGCTTGGATGCCCCGGTTGGCATCCCACATTTCTTCTTCAACAACTATCGGTCAGTTTTGGTTGAGCCTAAGTTTTTGCTTCTTCACATGATATGTGCTATCCTCGCAATGTCATTTTATTTTGTTTTGCTTGCTGTTTGAATAATATCCCAAGATCTGGAATTCTTAAATGTTAGAGAGTCTTCACATAGTTACATAATTATTCGACTACTCATTGATCTTCACTTATATCTTTTGGACTAGTTTGTCATTTGCTCTAGTGCTTCACTTATATCTTTTTAGAGCACGACGATGGTTTTATTTTGAAGAAAATGATGAACTCTCATGCTTCACTTATATTATTTTGAGAGTCTTAAACAGCATGGTAATTTGATTTGGTTATGAATTTAGTCCTAATATGATGGGCATCCAAGAGGGATATAATAAAAACTTTCATATGAAGCGCATTGAATACTGTGAGAAGTTTGATTCCTTACAATTGTTTTGAGATATAAAGATGGTGATATTAGAGTCATGCTAGTGAGTAATTGTGGATTGTAGAAATGCTTGTGTTAAAGCTTGTGATTCCGGTAGCATGCACGTATGGTGAACTGTTATGTGATGAAGTCGGAGCATGATTTATTTACTGATTGTCTTCCTTATGAGTGGCAGTCGGGGACGAGCGATGGTCTTTTCCTACCAATCTATCCCCCTAGGAGCATGCGTGTAGTACTTTGTTTCGATGACTAATAGATTTTTTTCAATAAGTATGTGAGTTCTTTATGACTAATGTTGAGTCCATGGGTTATACGCACTCTCACCCTTCCACCATTGCCAGCCTCTCTAGTACCGTGCAACTTTCGCCGGTACCATACACCCACCATATACCTTCCTCAAAACAGCCACCATACCTACCTATTATGGCATTTCCATAGCCATTCCGAGATATATTGCCATGCAACTTTCCACTGTTCCATTTATTATGACACGCTTCATCATTGTCATATTACTTTGCATGATCATGTAGTTGACATTGTATTTGTGGCAAAGCCACCTTTCATAATTCTTTCATACATGTCACTCATTGCACATCCCGGTACACCGCCAGAGGCATTCATATAGAGTCATATTTTGTTCTAAGTATCGAGTTGTAATTGTTGAGCTGTAAGTAAATAAAAGTGTGATGATCTTCATTATTAGAGCATTCTCCCAGTGAGGAAAGGATGAAGGAGACTATGATTCCCCCACAAGTCGGGATGAGACTCCGAACGAAAAAAATTATAATAATAATAAAAGAGTCCTAAAAAGGAGAGAGCCAAAAAACAAAAAAGAGAGAAAATAGAGAAGGGGCAATGTTACTATCCTTTTACCACACTTGTGCTTCAAAGTAGCACCATGATATTCATGATAGAGAGTCTCCTATGTTGTCACTTTCATATACTAGTGGGAACTTTTCATTATAGAACTTGGTTTGTAAATTCCAATGATGGGCTTCCTTAAATTGCCCTAGGTCTTCGTGATCAAGCGAGTTGGATGCACACCCACTTAGGCCCAGTTCTTTTGGCCAGATTATGGAGAATCTTGGTCCCGAAAATCCCGAGCGAAAAGAACTCGATTGAACTTCCAAAATCTCAACCGGATTATCCAGAATCCTAGTGCAATTCCAAAATCCCAATATACCTGGTTTCTCCCACAATCTCAAGATTCTGGCAAGTCCCACCAAAGAAAACGTTTTGAAGTATAGATGTACCCCTATTGTATCACGTATTTACGGTCAAAATGCCACCCCGCAGTCCAGCCCAAGACCCCGAAAACGAGCGGACGCAACCGACCACTCGCTCGTGTCCCAGTTCCCGCACCGCATCGGGGCAGCGGAGCAGCTGAGCTTCAAGCCGCCCCTGCCCCCGCCATCTAGCCCGCACCCAGCCAGGCCGCCCCCTCCCTCGCTGGCCAGGCCGCCCCTGCCCCCGCCGGCCAGCTGCCCCCGCCCGGTCCGCCCCACCCTTCCCGCCCTGCAGTTCGCCCCGCCCCGTCAGCTTCGCGGCAGCAGCTAGGGTTGACGCGCCGCCGCCGGCCAGGCCAAGTCGTCGCCGCCCCCGCCGGCCAGCTTCCCTCCTCAGCTCCTCCTCGCCCCTCAGTCCGCCCCGTCCCTCAAAGTTCGATGCCGACACTCACGGTTATGGACTTTCTGTAATGAAAAAAACTTTAAATCTATTGTAATATTTAGTACTTTTTATGGCATTCTTAATTCACTTTCGTTACTGTTAGAAACAACAAAGTGTTAACATTTCATCAAACAAATTCTGTCTATGGGTAGTACAAACATTTCAACACACAATAGGTTCTAGAATCTCAAACTACAATCTCTGAAAAGAACTCGACGACGGATTCTGGAAGAAGCTGATTCTGGGAGAATTTTTCAGAATCCTGATTCTGTAGAATCTTGCCTGAAAAGAACTGGGCCTTAGTTTTCTTTTGAGCTTTCATAAACTTATAGCTCTAGTGCATCCATTGCATGACAATCCCTACTCACTCACATTGATATCTATTGATGGGCATCTCCATAGCCCGTTGATACGCCTAGTTGATGTGAGACTATGTCCTTCTTTTTGTCTTCTCCACAACGACCATATTCTACTCCACCTATAGTGTTATGTCCATAGCTCACGCTCATGTATTGCGTGAAAGTTGAAAAGGTTTGAACATATCAAAAGTATGAAACAATTGCTTGGCTTGTCATCGGGGTTGTGCATGATTTAATACTTCGTGTGATGAAGATGGAGCATAGCCAGACTATATGATTTTGTAGGGATAACTTTCTTTGGCCATGTTATTTTGAGAAGACATAATTGCTTTATTAGTATGCTTGCAGTATTATTGTTTTTATGTCAATATTAAACTTTTATTTTGAATCTTATGGATCTGAATATTCTTGCCACAATAGAGAAGATTACATTGATAAATATGTTAGGTAGCATTCCACATCAAAAATTCTATTTTTATCATTTACCTACTCGGGGACGAGCAGGAATTAAGCTTGGGGATGCTTGATATGTCTCCAACGTATCTATAATTTTTTATTATTCCATGCAATTATATTATCCATCTTGGATGTTTTATATGCATTTATATGCTATTTTATATTATTTTTGGGACTAACCTATTAACCTAGAGCCGAGTGCGAGTTTATGTTTTTTCCTTGTTTTGAGTTTTACAGAAAAGGAATACCAAACGGAGTCCAAATGACCTGAAAATTTACGGTGATTTTTGATGGACCAGAAGAAGCCCTTGAAACAAAAGAGTTGGACCAGAAGACCCATGAGGCCTCCACAAGGGTGGAGGGCGCCCCCCCCCCCCCCACCCCCACCCCGAGGTCGTGCCCTCCGGTCTTATGGGATCCTCATGGACCCCCCTGACTTTTGACGCTAAAAAATCCTATAAATATAGAAACCCCTAGAAATAAACCTAGATCGGGAGTCCCGCCGCTGAAAGCCGCTGTAGCCACCAAAAACCAATCGGGTCCCTGTTCCGGCACCCTGCCGGAGGGGAAAACTATCACCGGTGGCCATCTTCATCATCTGGGCAGTCTCCATGACGAGGAGGGAGTAGTTCACCCTCGGGGATGAGGGTATGTACCAGTAGCTATGTGTTTGATCCCTCTCTCTCTCTCTCTCTCTCTCTCTCTCTCTCGTGTTCTTGATTTGGCACAATCTTGATGTACCACGAGCTTTGCTATTATAGTTGGATCATATGGTGTTTCTCCCCCTCTACCTTCTTGTGATGAATTGAGTTTTCCCTTTGAAGTTATCTTATTGAATTCAGTCTCTAAGGATTTGAGAACACTTGATGTATGTCTTGCATATGAATATCTGTGGTGACAATGGGATATTCACGTGAACCACTTGATGTATTTTTTGGTGATCAACTTGCGGGTTCCGTGACCTTGTGAACTTATGCATAGGGGTTGGCACACGTTTTTGTCTTGACTCTCCGATAGAATCTTTGGGGCACTCTTTGAAGTTCTTTGCGTTGGTTTGAATAGATGAATCTGAGATTGTGTGATGCATATCGTATAATCAAACTCGCGAGTACTCCTGGTGATAATGGAGTGCCTAGGTAACATTAGGGTTTTGGTTGATGTGTATCTTAAGGTGTTATTTCAGTACAAACTCTAGGCCTGTTTGTGGCACTTATCGGAATAACCCAATAGATCGATCAGAAAGAATAACTTTGAGGTGGTTTCGTACCCTACAATAATCTCTTTGTTTGTTTTCCGCTATTAGTGACTTTGGAGTGATTCTTTGTCGCACGTTGAGGGATTGTTATATGATCTAATTATGTTATCATTGTTGAGAGAACTTGCACTAGTGAAAGTATGAACCCTAGGCCTTGTTTCCAAGCATTGCAATACCATTTTCGCTCACTTTTGTTACTTGCTACCTTATTGTTTTTATATTTTTAGATTACAAAAACCTATATCTACCATCCATATTGCACTTGTATCACCATCTCTTCGCCGAACTAATGCACCTATACAATTTACCATTGTATTGGGTGTGTTGGGGACACAAGAGACTCTTTGTTATTTGGTTGCAGGGTTGTTTGAGAGAGACCATCTTCATCCTACGCCTCCCACGGATTGATAAACCTTAGGTCATCCACTTGAGGGGAATTTGCTACTGTCCTACAAAACTCTGCGCTTGGAGGCCCAACAACATGGCAGACGCGCCCGGGCCGCCTCATATCCGCCCTATATTTGGGCTGGATATGAGGGGTGCCGGTCAGCCTGGGCGTTTGTCCGTGGTTTGAGAGCTCCGGCTGTGTCAATTTTTTGTCATCGGTCAGTGACCGGCCTGCCTGCCCGGTTTTTTGAGACGTGTTTGAGGGGTATGGCTGTAGGTGCTCTTACCATACTATTCGCTGTGGACTCTCAATCTCGGATAACAAATCTGAGGATAGCCATCTCCAACACCAAGAAGGGCAACATGTCAAGCAACTCCTTCATCGCCAAGATGAAGAGTCTTGGAGACGAGCTTGCAGCGGCTGGTTGTCCAGTGAGAGATGGCGAGATGGCTGACTACATCCTCGCCGGGCTCGATCGGGATTACGATCCCGTCGTTGCAGCAGTCGGCACCATCAATAACTCCATCACCGCTGATGATCATTTCTCGCAGATTTCTGCGTTCGACCGGAGAATGGAGATGTTGGGCGATGGACCTTTCGGTTTCCGCTCATCTACAAACGTCGTGTATAGAGGGCGCGGGTAGTCCCGGGCTAGAGGAGGTCACGAGCGAGGGAACAGAGGATGCGGTCGTGGTGATCGTGCCTCTCCCTCTCCTACTCGCAGCGGTGGCGGCTATCAGCAACGCCAACGACAACCACCACAACAGCAGCAGCAACAACAACAACAACAAAAACAACAACAATAACAACAACAACAACAACAACAACAACATGAGGGAGACTATCCTGAGTGCCAAATATGCTACAAGTATCACGCCAGCGGCACAAAAGGCTTTGCTGGCACCGCTATGAGGAGGACCATGAAGAAAAGAAGAAGGCCAACCTCATCACCAACTCCTACTGGATTGACACGAATTGGTACACAGATTCTGGCGCCACCGAACACATCACAGGGGAACTTGACAAGTTGACGGTGCGCCATTTTTTTTGCAAGAATTTGATCATGAGCATCGCTTATTACCACTCCATTCTCGATATAGCGTGCACGATGACAATTGTAGAAGGCAGGGTCAAGCATAGTGTACCGAGTGTCGATGTTTTGATCAAGGATCCTGCCAAAACAATTGCCAATTCAAGTTAATTTTTTGACAACAAACTGAAAAACATGGTCCAAATTGAAGAAAACATCTAGTCCAACTTTGATCTACATTCATTCATTAGCATTATTTCGTCTACATTCATTCATCGTTCTAAATATATGCCTCCACACATTTATCTTTCTAAATATATGCCTCCACACATTTATCTTTCTAAATATATGCATAATACATATGAATTCATTGTAAATACAGCAATACCAAATGTGCATATGTATATCCATTCTAAATATATCAATACCAATCACATCAATACTACAAGATGAGGGTTCACCTATACCCATTCATTCATGCACACATCCAACATATATCCATGTATCCACCCAGTCATCCAGGCATCCATATGTCCATCCATTGATACACACATCCATTCTAAATAAATTTAGTTACAAAAAAGTTCAAACTAAAAGATGAACTAGGGTTCACCTAGTGTCATAAAATGCGTCAAAATTAGAGGCTATTTGACTAAAAACTAATTGGAGGAATCAAAAGAGCTTACTTCTCTCATCATAAAGTCATCTCGATCGACAAGAGCGGTGAAGAACTGTCCAAACCCTATCACCATAACTGGCTACCGCCGAGGGCCTCGGTGATAGGATTGACGGCAAGGCGATTGGGCCGTTAGCTGCGCTGACGTGGATAAATATCCTACCTCCAGAGCACCGATAGGCAATTATACCCTACTGTCATCGACCCTGCGATAGGAAAAATGTCAAATGATGAAATTTTTGCAAACGCGGGTCAGATTGTGCTTAACTTGCAAACAAAGTGAAAACAGATTTGGGCCGACGCCGTCGACGAGGCCACGAGGCGGCGTGCTCGTGGAAGTCGCGCGCGGTTTCCACGTTGGCTCGCTGGGATCACACGTGAGGCACGGTCGCCACACATGGCGGGTTTGGCGTCTAGTACTGCTTCATTTTTCAGCACTGGGACCAACTTGAGCCGGGATGGAACGGGAGACGTGGGCGGTGTCCCGATGGCCACACCGACGGCCGACGTCTCTGGACAGCACAGGCAGGACCATCGCTGAGACTCAGAGCCTGACGCTCTGGCCTACTAGGTTTCCGACAATTCATTCTTGTCGGCAAGTACCATCTGTGCGCGCGCGTGGTGTTTGGGTGTAGCTACCAGTCTGGGTGTATGCTCGCAGCTTCTGAAATTCGGACAGATTTGAAGCAACCAGGACAGTTTTTACGGACGTGAGGTACACGAAGGCTAATTAATGGCGATTCGTCCATGGGAGCTTTGCCACTATTGTATTGCTTTGTTTACAGTATCACAAGATGCTCGCTGCGATTGCTTGCAAGGACAACTTAAACAAGAGGAGGAAAAAATATGATGAACTAATCAGCAGGACCCTCGAGGAACCCGTGCCACTTCACCAGCGATCCCACCGACCTTAACGGAACTGACGACGACAGTGCAACAACGCAGAGGACAGGAGCCACCAAGCCGCCACCAAAACTGTACACTCTGCCTGCCACTCCAGCGAATCTTCAGCCGATTAAAAGAATGTTGAATCATGACGAATCTAGAGCTTTCTATACAACGATCGCGTCAGCAACGCCACCGACGCGCGCCGTGAAGCGCCCGCCGCATGCGTTGAGAGGCTGGTCAGCGTCGGCCGACTCGGCGTCCGTGAACCAGGGCCGCCGGAGCGCCTCCGCGGCGGTGAGCCTCCTGTCCGGCCTGCAGGCCAGCAGCCCGCTGAGGACGTCGAAGCCCGCGGCGGACAGTGACGGGAACATCTCCCGGAGCCGGCTGGGCGGCCTGCTGCGCTGGCAGAGCGGCGAGCCGGCGCGCGGGAGCCGGCAGAAGCCGGGCCAGTCCGTCATGTCGTCCGCCCCGACCGTGTCGAACACCCTGTTCAGCTGGTCCATCTCCGACCTCCCGGGCAGCAGCGGCGCGCCGGCGAGCAGCTCGGCCATGATGCACCCGAGCGCCCACGTGTCCACCCGCGCGTCGTACTCCGTCGACCCAAGGAGGAGCTCCGGCGCGCGGTACCACAGCGTCACCACGGGCGACGTGTAGGGCGGCGTCGCGGCACCTCCGGCCGCGAAGCGGGACATACCGAAGTCGCAGATCTTGAGGTCGCCGTGGGCGTCGACGAGGACGTTGTCCGGCTTGAGGTCGCGGTGCAGCACCCCGAGGTCGTGCATGGCCCGGGCGCCGTCCAGGAGCTGCCGCATGAGCCGGCGCGCGTCGGCCTCCGGGAACGGCCGGCCGCGCTCCCGCATGACCTGCGCCACGCTCGGCCCGACGTACTCCATCACGAGGAACGCGCCGCCTGCGCCGTCGCGGTGCGCGGCCCGCAGCTCGACGACGGACGGGTGGCCGCGGCAGGCCTCGAGGCACGCCGCCTCGCGGAGGAGGTCCTCGGAGAGCCGGCTGCCGTCGTGGTCGCCGAAGCCGCCGCCGCGGAGGCGCTTGACGGCGACGGTGGCGCCGGTGCGGCGGTCCCGGGCCTTGTAGACGACGCCCGAGGCGCCCTCGCCGATCTTCTCGAGCCTCTCGTAGTGCTCCATTGGCGACCGTGGCCGGCGCCGGCGGAGGTGGTTGGGTGTCTCGCTCGCGGCTTGTGCGCGCGGGTAGGTAGGTGGCTGAAAATTAGGGAAGGCCGCTGCGCTGTGTTATAAGGGATGGCTTGACGACGAGTCGCTTTCGGTTTGGCAGGCACAGGTCCACGCTGTCAGGGCTAAGCAGCAGCAGTAAGCGCGTTGACTGTTGGTAGATTTTTTCACGTGGTTAGTTGGAGTTAGGCCGGGAGTGTGCGTGCGGCGGAGCCAACCGACCGACGCTCAGTTCGGACCGGCAGAGGTTTCCCGTCTTCCGAGTTGTTGCGATGCGAACCACCGGAACAGCAAGGAAGACGTGGACTGGGCTCGGGCTACCGCGCGCGCGCGCGTGCGGTATGACTTATGACTAGTAGCCGACGACGGTGGTTCGGTGCAGCAGGTGGAAAGAGCGCGATTGCCGGTGACGGGGTGCCGGCTGTGCTCCGTGCTCTCGATCGATTCTTTTTCTTTTCTTTTTAGTGCACATGATCGATTGCGAATCGCATGCATAGCTTTTTTTTTTAGCCATACATATAAAAAAATTATGAGCAAAATTTGTAATCTATTCAACGATCATAACAGTACAGAGAACATTATATCTATATCTATATCTATATCTATATCTATATATCTATATCTATATCTATAATAACTAATACTCCTACAGTACTAATGAAAGAAGAAATGTTTCTTACAACCGTAAATTTTGTCTGTTCGCCACACAATCAATCCAGATTTTCGTCCGTCCGTCGTCCGGAAAGTTCAGCGCCAACCCTACGTTGTGGCTCTTCTCAGCCAGCTCAGACTTTCGTCCCGACACATCGATGTGGCTAGAAAATTTCAGCGCCAGCTTGCGCTGTGGTCCTCCTCAATCGGCCTAGATTTTCGTCCCGGTCCATCTACTATGAGAAAGGACGGCAAAAAGAAGAAATGTTTCTTACAACCGTAATTTTTGTCTATTCGCCACATAATCAATCCAGATTTTCGTCCGTCCGTCGTTCGGAAATTTCAGCGCCAGCTTGCGTTGTGGCTCTTCTCAGTCGACTCAGACTTTCGTCCCGACCCATCACTGTGGCTAGAAAATTTCAGCGCTAGCTTGCGCTGTGGTCCTCCTCAGCCAGCCTACCCGGCCCATCTACTATGAGAAAGGACGGCAAAAATAAGGGCTAGTACGTGGGATCGAACTCACGCCTTCCGCCAAGAATATAAGTATGGCTGCAGGTGGGACTGTTCACGGGTATCCCACCTTAGTCCACATAGTCCCAACATGGTTTGGTGGGAAATAGGAAAAGTCCCATCAAGACTAGCATAGATTATGTGGGAATAAGTGGGATCCCACATTCCCACTTAACAAATACACTTGCAGCTGAAAACGTCGCACTTCAGAAGTTCAGAGCATCCATCAGATCGGAGGGGAGTTTACACAGCCGAAGCTAGGTGAGACAACACTACACATGCAGATACAGTAAGCGAGTACTTGACTGAGATTCAGTTAAGTAGAGCAAAGAATGTGTATAGCAATTTTGTTAAATGGGATCATGGCAACTTCCCTTCCACAAGCCTAAGCTGCAGACGCCACCACTACCTCGACATCTTCTTACACCACCTTCTCCAACCCATCATCATCTCCATGACGGTCCATGGCAGCTTTGGCGGCTTGCTCTTTTTGTCTGACAAAAACTTGAAAGATCTTCGTGAGCTATTACTAGATCATGTTTCTACTGTTGAAAGCTCCGATCAGCACGGGCAGGCCGCTCACAACCTGCAAACTCAAAGGACGGTACTGGATCATGTTTCTACTGTCGACTGGTCGAGGGAGGGAAATTCAGAAATCCATCGACCTCCTTACCAAGTGAAGAATCTTCTTTGCAACCCAGGGGCTACGTGTTTTGCCTATCAAATCGACACATTGGAAGATGCTTATCGATGCCTCGGCCTATTTCAAGAGCAGATCGCGAAGCAAGTGTCGGGGTTGGGGTTGGGGCTACCGGCTACCTGCCCATTGCGTCCGACCAGGGTCGAAGGAATCGTCGATTCTTTATCGGAACAGCGGTGAGGCAGAGGGAGGGGCTACGTGCGAGCCGGAAGTGGCGAGGTGCGAGGAGGAAGAGGCGGCCGTGCAGCGGGGCTGCCATCAATCGGCGACAGCGGTGGGAGTACGCTGTGGCGCCACCCTCTGGAGCTGCACGAGAAGCTATCGGGCTAATAGGGTAAAGTGGGGTTTCAGTGGACTAAAGGGGCTAGCCCACTTAATTTATTCCTATCCAACGGGCTCCCACTAATACGTTTTAAGTGGGATGGGCAGTCTAGTCCCACTTAGAGGGTGTTTGTTTTCAGGAACTTTTTGATGTAGGGACTAAAAACAATCCCTAGCAAACCAAACATGATGGGACTTTTTTGGGACTTTTTGCTAAAAGTCCTTAGAAGCACCTCCTTGAAAGTCTTTTTCAAAAAGTCTCAGAAACTAGAAAAAGTCCTAAAACTAAAGAAACAAACACCACCTTATTCCCACCCTCGCCTGCAGCGTGAACCACAATCAAAACATTTACCGAGTTGCATGCACGATGCATGCATGCGTAGATCGGTACATGAATTCACTACGAGTTTTTATTCGAAGAAGAAAACCGGAGCTAGACGCATGCATGCATGCAGTCTCTAGCGGGCCCAAGTATCCGAAGGATACATGGAGTTAGCCTTCCGGTTCCTCCTGGGACGCCCTCCAGGCGCTGGGCCCGCCATGACGCCTAGCTCATCAGCCGACGCATCCGCCGCTGCCGTGGAGATCTTCTCTGCCTCCGCCGCCTTGCGTGCCTAGACTGAGCAGGCCGGGGCCTTCTTCTTCACCACTTTCTTCTCCGCCCCCGGTTTGACGACAGAGGCGGTGACCTTCTTGGACGCTGCGGCCACATCCTCGGCCTCCTGACCGACCTCTGTCTCATAGGCTTGGTCGAGCGGCTTGTCCTGCACGACGGAGGCGCGCGTCTCCGCGTTCAGCTCGTCCTCGGTCACCGAGGCGATGGAGAGTGTTAGAGTATACCGTATGTGCACTTGTATAGCCTTGCACATACGTATGACAGTTGACTGTGCTGCCCCCTATATAGGTTAGTGGCGCACGTCCTCGAGTAGTGGCTCACCCCATGATCACCACTAGGCCGGTGTGGCTCCGCAAGTGTACATATACCCCCTGCCTATGTGCTAATGAGATGTGTGTGAGTTCTCTCCCTAATCTTCAGTTAACATGGTATCAGATACCCACCCCGATCCTACTTCCGCCGATCTTGCTTCCGCTGCCGCTATGGAGCACGCCGGCAACCCCGCCGTTGACACTGCTCCCCTGGCCAACGCTCCACCCGTCCCTGCCGCTGGCGCTCCTTTGCCGCCGCCTGCCACCGCGCCGCTAGTCACCGCTCCAGTGCTTCCACCTCCTGCTCTCGCGGTCACCGCTACGCCCTTGCCCTCTTTCTTCCCGTCCTTGGTTCTTCAGACCGTCGACGTTCGCCGTCATGTGCCGATCACGCTCGACCTCCTGGCCGGCAACTATACGCAGTGGCGCCGCCACTTTGACACTGTCATCGGCATGTTTGGTCTGCGCAATCACGTCGACTCCGCAGCGGTCTCCCGCCTCGACGACCCCGAGTGGCTGATGGCGGATCACGTCGTGGTGCACTGGCTTGAAGGAAATATGCCCTAGAGGCAATAATAAAGTTATTATTTATTTTCTTATATCATGATAAATGTTTATTATTCATGCTAGAATTGTATTAACCGGAAACATAATACATGTGTGAATACATAGACAAACAGAGTGTCACTAGTATGCCTCTACTTGACTAGCTCGTTAATCGAAGATGGTTATGTTTCCTAACCATAGACATGAGTTGTCATTTGATTAACGGGATCACATCATTAGGAGAATGATGTGATTGACATGACCCATTCCGTTAGCCTAGCACTTAATCGTTTAGTATGTTGCTATTGCTTTCTTCATAACTTATACATGTTCCTATAACTATGAGATTATGCAATTCCCGTTTACCGGAGGAACACTTTGGGTGCTACCAAACGTCACAACGTAACTGGGTGATTATAAAGGAGTACTACAGGTGTCTCCAAAGGTACATGTTGGGTTGGCGTATTTCGAGATTAGGTTTTGTCACTCCGATTGTCGGAGAGGTATCTCTGGGCCCTCTCGGTAATGCACATCACTATAAGCCTTGCAAGCAATGTAGCTAATGGGTTAGTTACGGAATGATGCATTACGTAACGAGTAAAGAGACTTGCCAGTAACGAGATTGAACTAGGTATTGGATACCGACGATCGAATCTCGGGTAAGTAACATACCGATGACAAAGGGAACAAAGTATGTTGTTATGCGGTTTGACCGATAAAGATCTTCATAGAATATGTAGGAGCAATATGAGCATCCAGGTTCCGCTATTGGTTATTGACCGAGAATAGTTCTAGGTCATGTCTACATAGTTCTCGAACCCGTAGGGTCCGCACGCTTAACGTTACGATGACAGTTTTATTATGAGTTTATAAGTTTTGATGTACCGAAGGAGTTCGGAGTCCCGGATGAGATCGGGGACATGCCGTGGAGTCTCGAAATGGTCGAGACGTAAAGATCGATATATTGGACGACTATATTCGGAGTTCGGAAAGGTTCCGAGTGATTCGGGTATTTTTCGGAGTACTGGGGAGTTACGGGAATACGGGGGAGAAGTATTGGGCCTTATTGGGCCATACGGGAAAGAGAGAGAGGCTGCCTAGGGCAGGCCGCGCGTCCCCCCAAGGCCTAGTCCGAATTGGACTAAGGGGAGGGGCTGCGCCCCCTCCTTCCTTCCCTTCTCCCTCCCCCTTCCTTGTCTCCTACTCCTAATACTTGGAAGGATTCCTAGTTGGACTAGGAAAGGGGTAATCCTACTCCCGGTGGGAGTAGGACTCCCCTAGGGCGCGCCATAGAGAGGGCCGGCCCTCCCCTCCTCCACTCCTTTATATACGGGGGCAGGGGGCACCCCATAGACACACAAGTTGATTTACGGATCGTTCCTTAGCCGTGTGCGGTGCCCCCCTCCATCATATTCCACCTCGGTCATATCGTCGCGGAGTTTTAGGCGAAGCCCTGCGCCGGTAGAACATCATCATCGTCACCACGCCGTCGTGCTGACGGAACTCATCCCCGAAGCTTTGTTGGATCGGAGCCCAGGGATCGTCATCGAGCTGAACGTGTGATGAACTCGGAGGTGCCGTACGTTCGGGACTTGGATCGGTCGGATCGTGAAGACGTACGACTACATCAACCGCGTTGTCATAACGCTTCCACTTACGGTCTACGAGGGTATGTAGACAACACTCTCCCGTCTCGTTGTTATACCATCACCATGATCTTGCGTGTGCGTAGGAATTTTTTTGAAATTACTACGTTCCCCAACATGGCTCTACACCACCATCTCGCCGGAGCTCCTTGATGATGTCATGCAGCCGGAAGACACCGTGCTCGCCGTGTGGACGGCCGTCGACGGCATCTTCCGCGACAACCACCTCGCACGCGCCGTCTACGTCGACGCCGAGTACCTTCCGACAACAATGTCTTCATGTCTGTAGCGCTTATCATTTAGGCAAACACAAACGTCTACCTTTTCAGTCATCTAGCAGTAGCAGCATGTTTCCGTTTCAGCTCTTGCATCTTGATGTATGGACCTCACCGGTTGTAAGCATCTCAGGTTATCAATTCTATTTGGTTGTGCTCGACGATTTCACCCACTACGCTTGGACTTTCCCGCTCAAACACAAGTCGGACATCTTCGTCATTCTTCTTGAGTTCTTTGCCGACGTCCAAACACAATTTCAGCTCCCTGTCCTCGCGCTTCAGACCGACAATGGCCGCGAGTTCGACAATGCCGCTGTCCGCTCCTTCCTCGCTCGCCATGGCGCACACTTCCGCCTCTCCTGCCCATACACAAGCCCACAAAACGGCAAAGCTGAACGGGTCCTCCGCACGCTGAACGACGCGGTGCGCGCCCTCCTGTTTCACGCCAGCATGCCGGCCCGTTTCTCGGCTGAGGCGCTCAATACCGCCACCTACCTCCTCAATCGCCGGCCCTGCCGCGCGACCACCCCCCGAACCCCGCACGCCCTCCTGCTCGGCGTCGAGCCTGATTACTCTCTGCTCCGTGTGTTCGGGTGCTTGTGTTTTCCCAACCTGGCATCCATGGCGCGCCACAAGCTCGACTACCGCTCTGTTGCGTGCGTATTCCTCGGATACCCATCTGATCACCGTGGTTACCGGTGTTTTGACCCTGTCACTCGACGTGTGTTCACCTCGCGCCATGTCATCTTCCACGAGCACGTGTTTCCCTTCGCTGCCTCGTCCGCTCCCGCCGTGCCCTCGTCGTCGAACCCTCCTGCTTCTCCAACTGTGGTGCAGGTACCCTTCGTCGCCCAGCCTGCGGTCGCGTGCGTGCGGCCTCCTGCTACGCTGTCCACCGAGTCTTCCTCGAGCGGCTCCGCGGCTCCAACCTCCATCGACCGCCCTGGCGTGCCTGGCTCCGACGTACCACCTGCCGACTCGCCCGCTGCCGATGGAGCTGCTTTTGGCGTGGCCTCCTCCACTACGTTGACTCCGTCAACTGCGTCGGCCCCAAGCTCCTCGTCGTCACCCCTCGCCGCGGCCGCTCCACCGGCCGCTGCCCCGATGGTCACACGCGCCCAGCGCGGTGTCTTCAAGCCGAATCCGCGCTACTACGACGCCTCCATGGCCACGACTTCTTCCTCGGTCTCGCCTGTTCCCAGCTCAGTGCGTGTGGCCGTGCGCGACCCCAATTGGTTCACTGCCATGCGCGCTGAGTTCGACGGGCTCGTCCGCAACCGCACCTGGGGGCTGGTGCCACGACCCCCGGTGCTAACCTGATCACCGGCAAGTGGATTTTCAAGCACAAGACCAATGCCGACGGATCGCTCGCCCGCTACAAGGCGCGATGGGTCGTCCGCGGCTTCCGACAATGCGCCGGCGTTGATTACGGCGAAACATTTTCACCCGTCGTCAAGCCTGCAACGATCCGCACTATGCTCACTCTGGCTGCGTCGCGCGGCTGGCCAGTGAATCAACTCGACGTCTCTAATGCTTTCCTGCATGGAGAGCTCGCCGAGGAGGTGTTCTGCCACCAGCCGGCTGGATTCGTGGACGCTGACAGGCCGCACCATGTCTGCCGCCTCGCCAAGTCCCTCTACGGCTTGAAACAAGCTCCCCGGGCATGGTTCCTGCGCTTTGCGGGGTTCGTCCACACCATGGGTTCGCGGCCACACGCTCTGACTCGTCTCTCTTCGTGCTCAACCACGGCGCCGGCGTGGCCTACCTGCTGCTCTATGTCGATGACATAGTGCTCACCGCGTCGTCAGCACCCCTCCTCCGTCGCGTGATTGCTTAGCTCATTGCTGAGTTCGCCATGAAGGATCTCGGTGCCCTCCACTTCTTCCTCGGCATCCGCGTCACCCGGACACCCGCCGGCTTCTTCCTCAGCCAGCAGCAGTACGCCGAGGATGTGCTGGACCATGCTGGCATGGACACTTGCCGCCCGTCTCCGACGCCCATCGACACCAAGAGCAAACTGCCCGCCGCGGATGGCCCGCGCGTCGATGATCCATCTGCCTACCGGAGCATCGCCGGTGCCCTGCAGTACCTCACCATCACCAGGCCCGAGCTGGCTTACGCGGTGCAGCAAGTCTGCCTCCACATGCACGATCCCCGCGCCTGTCACCTCGCGCTGGTGAAGTGGGTGCTTCGGTATGTGCGCGGCACGCTCGCGGTCGGCCTCCACCTCCGGGCCTTGGCCACACTGGATCTCCGTGCATACACTGATGCGGATTGGGCGGGCTGCCCCGACACGCGACGATCGACCTCGGGCTTCTGCGTCTACCTCGGCGACGCCCTCGTCTCCTGGTCTTCGAAGCGCCAGGCCACGGTATCGCGCTCTAGTGCAGAGGCTGAGTACCGTGGAGTGGCTAACGCGGCCGCCGAATGCATATGGCTCCCTCAGCTCCTCGGCGAGCTCCTCGCACCGGTGCATAAGGCCACCATTGTCTATTGCGACAACATCTCTGCCGTCTACCTCTCCATCAACCCAGTGCACCACCGTCGGACAAAACACGTCGAGCTCGACATCCACTTCATTCGCGAGCGCGTCGCTCTGGGCCAGTTCCGTGTTCTCCACATCCCGACTCGCCAGCAACTCGCCGACATCATGACCAAAGGCTTGCCCACGGATGTCTTCCTTGATTTCTGATCCAGTCTTTGCGTCGCCGCCGCCGACGTCCAGACTGCGGGGGGGTGTTAGAGTATCCCGTGTGTGCACTTGTATAGCCTTGCACATACGTATGACAGTTGACTGTGCTGCCCCCTGTATAGGTTAGTGGCGCACGTCCTCGAGTAGTGGCTCACCCCATGATCTCCACTAGGCCGGTGTGGCTCCGCAAGTGTACATATACCCCCTGCCTACGTGCTAATGAGATGTGTGTGAGTTCTCTCCCTAATCTTCAGTTAACAGAGAGCTCCTCGACACGCGCGCTGAGCGTGGCCACCTGCCCACGCCGCGGCATGACCTCCTTGAGGAGCATGGCGTTGAGCTCCTTCAGCTTCTTCGCCTCCGCCTCCGCATCCACCTTCTTCTCCGGCACCGGCAGTTCAGTGCCCTTGGCTGCCGGTGAAACCCCATCTGGGTCGGCTACCGGCGAGCGACCGGCGAGAGGGGCTTCAACAGCTTCGGCGATGGCGTGGCCTGCGGCCTTGGGATGCCTCCTGTTCCTGGTACCACCGGCCATGGCTTCTTGATCGATGATGACTATTAGAAGGGAGAGAGGGAATTGATGGAATAGTTCATCGTTGTATTGCTTGAGCCTCATGGGCATATATATAGGAGTACATGATCTACTTGGAGTACAAGGCAAGCCAGAATATTTCCTAGTCTAACCTATGTTTCCTAATACAATCACATTACTCAACATCCCCCCGCAGTCACAACGGTAGCGATGCAGACGGTGAGACTGGAGAAGAATCCGAAGGCAAGCCGACGGACACCCCCCCACAGTCGTAACGGTCGACGCATCGCGGAGTCGTGGCTGGAGTGGAAACCAACGAGGTTGCTCAAGCAGGCGGTAGCCCTTTGTGCCGTTTGTCGATGTAGCCGAGAGCGTGGGTGGTGGAGCCATGGTCGAGGTAGCCGTGCGAAGAATGCCGTGGTCGATGTCGAGTCGGGGTAGCCGGTGTCGAGGAAGTCGCCGTGGAGCCGCGGGCGCAAGGAGGCGCCAAGTTAGTCGTGGGCGTAGTGGTGTCGAAGTAGTGCGCCAGGAAGGAGATGATGTTGACAATGCGGCGCGCCGGGGTTGCCAACCCCGGGGACACATCGTAGACGAAGGCACGCGTTGGTGTTGCCAGCACCGGGCATGCGTAGACGGACGAAGACAAAGTTGACGAAGCACTGCACCAGGCTTGCCGGGCCCGGGGACACGTCGTGGACGAAGGCACGCGGCGGTGTTGCCAGCACCGGGCATGCGTATACTGGGACCTGCACGAGCTGTACGCCATGTCGAAGAAGTCGGAGAGGCTAGCATAGAAGGACTCGACGACGGTTGCGGCGCCAATCGGCACGGGGCCAATGTCACCCCGCGGTTGTCGGAGTAGATGAAGCGGTCGAGGTAGATGACGGCGACGCTGGCGACGGGCTGGTGCTGGACAAAGACGAAGGAGGTGGACGGGCAGCTGCGGCGGCTATGGTGGTAGCGGCGGCGGCGGCCAAAGAAGAGCGGCGGCGGCGGCCTGACGGCGGCGGCGGCGGCTAGGTTAGGAGTGCGGCGGCGGTGCTCGAAGTAGGCGAAGAACCCAACAGCGTGACGAAGACCGGCGCGGACGGTGGTGTTCCTGCGCCAAGGGAGACGGCGCAGCACATACCACGGGAGGTCGACGCGCAGTGACGGCAGAGTGGACCGCGGGCCGCGGCGCTACGGCCCGAAGGGGCGACGCAGCGGCGGCGGGAAGGTCGGGGCGACGGCGATAAGACCTCGGGGCGGCGGCGGAGACCGCGGGCCGCGACATGACATCCCGAAGGGGCGGCGCGGCGGAGGAGTGCGGGTCGGTGCAACCGCGGGAACGGCCTTGGGACGGCTGCGTGGACCACGTGCCACGCTCGCTACGGCCCGACGGGGTGACGCAGCGGCGGCGCGAGGGTCGGTGCGGCCACGGGGACGACCAGGAGCGGACGACCTCGGGGCGGCGGTGGACCGCGGGCCGCAGCACTACGGCCCGAAGGGGCGACGCAGCGGTGACGCGGGTCGGCGCAGCCAGGAGAAGAACCACGGGGCGGCGGCTCTGCGGCCCGACGGGGCGACGCAGCGGCAGCCCGTTGCTCTATCGGTGGAGACGCGCTGAACTCGGGGACGATCTTCACGGGACCTGCGGAGGCGCGCGCAACCGACGGGCCAGGTCGGTCGCACGGCGTAGATGTGGCGGATCGCGGCGGCGGGTGGGTGATCAATCCGATCGCGCGCGAGGTCGGGGACGCCGCTCGGTGGAGACGGGGTGGCGGCGGTGTCCGAGATGAAGCCGGCGACGGTGGGCGGCAGGGCGGCTATGATTGGCCGCCGCATGGCGCGAGGCCACCAGGTCGGGTGATGCAGGAGTCCCGGTCGGAGCAGGGCGGTGACGGCCGGCGTAGATCGACGGACGGGCCGGCGCGCGAACGGCGGCGGCGAAGGGCCGCCTCGGCGCGCGTGGCCGCCGTGTCGGAGGAGAGGCCGGCTGGTCGCGCCGGGGTCGGAGTAGAGGCGCTCCGGGTCGACGGCGGCGGCGGGCGACGCAAACCGATCAAGAATAGATCGAAAAACCAAAAAGAAACCGCGCGATCAAGATGACCGGCGGGAGAGAGAAAACCCCGGAGCAAGGCTCGGGGAAAAGACTCTCTAGGGCAGCCGGTCAACACGACCGGCGGACGAACCCTAGGTACGGGTGGCGCTGCCCCCGGCGGCGGTCATGGAGGCCGACCGCCCCGGGGGCGGCGCGCAGGTGCGGAAGCGGCGGCGGCTAGGGTTTAAGATCGACTTGCGATAGATACCATGTTAGAAGGGAGAGAGGGAATTGATGGAATAGTTCATCATTGTATTGCTTGAGCCTCATGGGCATATATATAGAAGTACATGATCTATTTGGAGTACAAGGCAAGCCAGAATATTTCTTAGTCTAATCTATGTTTCCTAATACAATCACATTACTCAACAATGACTTGTGCGCAGGTGCGTATCCATTCCGAGGGGCGCCCGGCCGTATTAATAGTGAGGTTCACAGAGGCTGAGGCGTGGGCCCTGAAGGGCGTCCGCATCGCTTCGTGGGCGCGTGGATTTCGAAAGTTTGAAAAGATGGCAGAAACGGAAGGCGCATCAAGTGGAATGGGAGGCTATCGTCGATCTTCCGGCCGGAATTGCGCGCCTGCCATGCGTCCCCGTGCATGGAATGGATATGCTCGATCACCGGCCGCTGCGAGTGGCAGGTTCATGAGGATACGGAGGCTCGTGTATTATCCACTTCCTTTTTTTTCTTCTGATTCTGAAATGCGGGTACGTCAAGTGGCGGAGCCAGCTCGGCCGGCGAGCGGGCCAAAGTACACGGCGTTCCTGT
This sequence comes from Triticum aestivum, assembly GCF_018294505.1. NCBI lineage: Eukaryota > Viridiplantae > Streptophyta > Magnoliopsida > Poales > Poaceae > Triticum > Triticum aestivum. The sequence goes on along the minus strand of NC_057795.1, from coordinate 613,615,963 downwards.
CTGCCAGTTTTTTGCCCCTACAAAACGCTGGCTAGACCTCCATTTACTGCTCCTATTCAAACAAGAATGCATGGCTGAGCCCGGGCAGCTGCCCCGGGTAGCCGGGAGGTGGCTACGTGCACACCGGTGTCATCTTTTCGTAGTCTCTTCGGTAACACAAACAAATCAAGGTTTATACACGAGGGCCAACAAACAAATGTTATGCCTTCCGAGGCCCACCTTCTCAAGTCGCATGCATGCACGTATTTATTTTTTGTCTGACTGGCCTCGGCGCTTCTCCCTGCCTTTTTTGGTTTTTAATCCAGAGTGAAAAAGCAGCAAAAGCTGAAGCACGAGCTCAAACAAATAGGGGCCTAAGTAGAGCGAGCCCCGCCTCGGTATAACCCCCTAGCTCACTAATAAACGTATAGAGAACAATATAGACCTTTGATAGGTCGTATCCACTTTCATATGTACGATGGGTCACATGTCGGAAAGTATACGCCGTGAGAGCATCTACAGCCGAACGTGGCAAATTCAACCCCTCAAATGTCCGCAGACAGTGACTCGGTCACGCCTCAAAAATGTATTCCACATCTGAATACCTCAAATTAGAAACCTCAAATCCATATTATTACATGCAACGCAACGATCTTTGAGCGGAGCTTTGTCCGGCTGCGCTCCGCTCGTCCGGCTCCGCGGTGGCCATGTACGGCGGCCAGTTGCGCCCCTCAGAGTGTTGGTCCGGTAGCCGGCAATGTAGAGTAGGGCATGGGACACGAGCCGGCTCACGGGACTCAAGGCGCCGTCGTCTCCCATGCCCTACTCTTACTCGCCGGAGCCTGGAACCTGTTGGGTGCCGGTGGACGTCAGACCAATGATGGATCCGACCTAGGACGAGCCGGCGACATCCACCGCGACGCGGTTACGGCACCCGGACTAGTGCACCGTACTGGACGCCGCGGAATGCGACTCCGCCTCGCCGACGTCCACTAAGGCGAGCGCTTCTGCCGCGTCCCGCGCCCACTGCCGCGCACGGCGTGCCATGTTTGCGCCGAGGGACGCCCACGCTGCGTCCATGGCCTCGGCGCACCAACGGAGGGGTTGCACATCCGCCATCGCGTTCGGACGCGAGACGGATCGCACCGCCTCCAGTGAGACAACAACGACTGCCCTAGCGCCGGATCCATGCGCCATTTCGGCGGACGCAATGGATTCCTGATGGAAGGAGTCCGAACGTTGTTGTGCACGGGCCTCCTCCCAGGCACGGCGGAGAGCAAGCCGGACGACCATCTCCTGTTCGGGGCCGCATGGGATGAGCTCAGGGTGGACGGATCTGGAGGTGAAAGACTCGGATCCACTGCTCGCCATACCGGAGATTGTCGGACGACGCCGGGGACGAGCTTGGATGGCAGATGGGAGTGGAGTGAAGTGACTAGGGCTTAGTCCGGCGAGCGGATGAGAAGATTATATATGTGGGGTCAGGTGGGCCGGTGTGGGCCAGGTCCGACGTGGCGGCGCGCCCAGGTGCCCTATATTAGGGTTGGATATGAGGGGTGCCGGTCAGCCCAGACGTTTAATATCCGTTTAAGGCGCCTGTCTGGTTTAAAATTTTACGACAGGACAATGACCGGACGGCCCGTTCGGGCATATGAGACGGGTTTAAGGTGCCCGTATGCAGATGCTCTAATGGCCCATTCGCGGCGCCAAACTAAATGTTAGGAAAAATAAAGGCCCATTCCCAGGCGCCGAACCTCAAGCTCCGCAGTTAACAACTGTTGGCAGCTAAGTTGCAGTGCTATAGTCAAAGTACAAAGTATAGCGCTGCATACATTTTTTTTCCTCGAAAATTTCAACATTTGTTGAAACAAAATGTGAACAAATTTCCTTAAAATGTGCATAATGTTTTAAAATCATGAACAAATTTATAAATTCAAAAAAGCTTTTAAAACATGTACAATTTTTGAAAAGTGAACAAAAAATAATAAACATGTACACAATTTTGAAATTTTGGACAATTACTGAATTTTTTATATATGTTCAACAATATTTAAATACACATTTAATATTTTTGTAATATACATTGAATAATATTTAAATACATATTATTTTTTTATTATATACGTTGAACAATATTGAAATACACATGAAACATTTTTTTGATATACACTGAAAATATTTAAATATACATTAAACATTTTTTACAGTGAATTTTAAAAAAAAACATGAACACTTTCTTAAAATACTTTGAATAATTTTTTAATATACGGTGGAATTTTTATGAATACACGGGTAAACTCTTTGTATAAATACACAAAAATAGAAGAAAAAGTAAAAAAAATAAACACAAACGAAATTTAAAAAAAAGGAAGAAAAACCATAGGAAAACTAAATCTAAAAAATGAAAATAAAAAACCTTAAACGAAAACCAAAGAAACCAGGGCAGAAACCAAACTGGAAGAGTGGAAATTTTCGAAAAAAAGATCAAAACCCAGAAAGGAAAAATGAAATTGAAAATTAAAGAAGAAGAAAAAAAACTAGCGGGGTGACCCTCACGTTGAACCTAGAACTGGGCCGTCCCTAGTCGCAGCCCCTGCGGGCGTAACCTCACAAGGGGCAAATAGTCAGGGTGTGCAAAACCAAACTGAACCAAAATTTCAGTTTTTTGGTTCCAGCTTTGGTTCTGAAATTTGCAAACCCTTTGATATTCATTTTTGGGGTTAACATCCGAAAACCAACTTGTTAAACAGAATTAACAGAAACTGAGAAAAGGTAAAATCATGCTCGCACAGTCACACCGATGAAAATAATTTTCTAGGCACGAAGCTCCCCCTATCCTGCTTTTATAGCCATCCCTCAGCTACAATTTTAGTGAATTCGCGAGGTGGTAATAAACCAAAAGGCTCTGGTTGGCTGGTTCACTAGGACATGGCTGTATTCAGTAATTGACGTCCCCCTAATTGTAACTTGTGGCGCGTGCGTGGTTTAGTACCATTGTTTGGTTTTCTTTTTTTTTTGGTTTTTGTTTGTCATGTTATTCTTATGTTTTATTTCTCTTTTTCCTTTTTTCTTTCTTTTTCTTTTTTTAAAATTCACGTACTATTTATCCTTTGGGATATTTTCCGTCCCTCAATTCTTTCAAAACTTTAGAAATAGTCCCTCAACTTTAAAACCAGCAAAACTTAGTCTCTTAACTTGTCAAACCGGATAACTTTAGTCCCTCGTACCGCTTTGGGTGGTTTTCGGCCGACATGTGATGTGGATGGTGACGTGGCGGTCAAACCTGGCAATCAGCTAGTTGCACAGGGTATCCACTATCCAGCCTGATACGTTGTTCGGCTTCAAGTTTTAGCTAGTGGATTACCAGCGGCCGGAACAATTGGTGCATGTACACACTAGCCCCTTGTCGTGCTGGTCACTATCCAGAACACTCTACCAACGTTAGCACCAGGAACAACACGCGCCATCGCCGTCCTTGCCATGGAGGCATCAGGTGTCGCGCCTTGCCGAACACCAGGCAGCCTAGGTGCATCAAGTGGTGCAGCATGCGCATAGCATCGTTCTTGTGGCCGTCACAAAACTGGCCCAACAAACTATTCAAATCCTTTTTCTCCTCTTTCCTCCCGCATTGCTGCTGCCAAAATTCTCCACACTGTTGCCTTGAGCCGGGGGCTAGTCCACACGGCTCAGGTCGTTGCCTCATCTTTTGTAAACCGATGAACTATGGTGCAGGAGCAGCTACAAGCAATCGCCATGGCACCTTAGGCTACACATTCGACGCACTGCTGCAAACAGGTGCCCTGGACACAACGTCACCTTGCAGCTAGGAGCATGGTCACCGCTCCAGGATATGACTGACGTAGCGACAATATGGTGGAGCACGTTCTCGATGCACTCGGCGATGGGCAAGTCTGTGGGGTCGCTTAAGTGCGTGGACGGTGATCATGTGGCGGCCAAACCTAGGTGACGTGTCAAGATTTGCTTAAAATCATGTCCACGTCGAACGAAAACCACCCAAAACGGTATAGGGGCTAAAGTTATCCGGTTTGACAAGTTAAGAGACAAAATTTTGCTGGTTTTAAAGTTGAAGGACCATTTCTAAACTTTCGAAAGAATTGAGGGACGAAAAATATACTCATCCTTTTGTATTTATTAGTTATGTTAACAACTTAAATAACAGGCGAATCAACCTGTGATTGGATACTTAAAGGGACAGCGGTATCCTCAGTTCATCAGGGTTCAAGTCCTGGTGCTTGCATTATTTCCAGATTTATTTTAGGATTTCCATGGATACCCTTTCAGTGAAAGGAGATGTTTCTGTTGATGACGAGGTGCCTACGGTGACTTCGTAAATCTCAAGATGATATGTGGGCTCAGTCTCTCGAAGATGCTCATAGGGGTAAGGCATGCGTATGTGCGCTCATAGGGGTGAGTGTATGCGTGTATGTATGAACGTTTGCGTTTATATCGTGTTAAAACAACGACAACTTAAATAACAGTTTTAAATACTCATCGGAGTTATGATTTTAAATACTTATTTTCTTCAATCATGGCATGGATTTCTATCATGGGCATGTCCACCTACTAGCAAAAGTTGGAGTCATTTCATGAATGTCCAAAAAAATCATGTTCAACGTAAAGTGTCTGGATAGGCCAGAAGGCTTCGTTTGAGAGCTTGTTATTTCTTGACTTCTGTTAAATGATTCCAAGCTTGTATGACCAATTAAAGGCATCATGCTAAATTGTTTTGATTTTCTACAAATTTTGTGTTTTCTGGAGTTTTCTCAGTTAAAAGGACTGAGAAATGGTTGGATGTGTCGCAACTTGTGTACGATGTCGAAAATCATTCAAGCTTGGCATGGGTGCCTAACATGGGCATGCCCACTTGGTTGTAAAATTTGGGGTCATTTCAAGAATGTCCAAAACTAGACCATGTTCAATGGAGCGTATCCGAGGATGCTACAAGGGTTCTTGTGAGAGCATGTTATTTCTCGCCATCCCTATTTTTTTCAAAGGTCTTCTATGACCAATTCAAGGCACCATGTCAAATAAGACACAACAAAAATAAGACACACAACAAAATTGAATGGCGTTCAAATTAAAAATAAGACACAACAAAATTGAGTGCTACAAAATGTTTGAACCAAGACAACTAGAGTAGATGGGCAAGCATAGAACATCTGACCTTCGGAAACAAATGCTCATGACATAGATTAAATGAATATAGATGTAACTAGAGGCGCAACCTGTTGAGAAAGAAAACACTCACCCATGCTGATGATTTTATATAAGAGCTGATGATTTTTAGATTTCATTAACCTTGGCCATTGCGTGAGTTGAAAAGAAGAAGCAAGAGACTGGCACAAACAATTATTATTTTGCATGATTTCGTGCAATGGAGGATAGACTTCAGTGCTATTGCATATCTTGAAGTATCACACATAAGTGTGTATTTCCTCAATATTTATATATTTAGACCGATGGCTGATGATATCTTCTATATCTAAATAGCTAGCCCCCACTAACTATTTCTTTCAACATGCAAGCATGCCACATCATCGCACAACATGCATGAAAATAGGCCCACCCCCACTACCATATGTCTATATAGTAACCAAACATAATAAATTATATGTATTTTAATTTTAGTTTTTTATATTATTATTTCAAATATTTATGTTTCATATAATGAATCCCATTAAAATATGTTGTAAAATATTCCCGCAACAACGTGCGAGGAATCGTCTAGTTTCTATAGTTATTAGGACTTCCATTGCTAATTTGCTTCTTTTTCCCAGCCAAAAGTTACCCAACACAGATGACGAGTGGGCCTGTTTAGACATTTTTCAGAAATTGTTTATTCAGCGGCTGAGTACCCGTACATGGGAGTATTTGACCCGTGAAATTCCTGTGTAGTCAAGCGACCACACGGCCAAAACGTGGCTTCGCCACTGTGCCAACAGTACCTACGACATGAGCTGCATCCATGCTACATGTCCTGCTTTTATGAATTACTACATTTACAGCAATGAAAAACAAGCTTCGTGCTTGAAACTGATCTCTTGTCTAAATCTCATACCCAAACTCTCGC